>NW_017803046.1:1678949-1771411 GCF_001625305.1 Branchiostoma belcheri
GTACCACTTCTTCATACAATGGAGTGAACATGTGTATATGGCACTATATCTTGTAATCCCTGCCACAAAAATATCCTACTTAACCCCGCAGTAGTATAATCAATTATTGGATACTACCACCTTCAATTTGAAGTCTTGCCTTGATACTATTTTTTTCACATTATCCTAACAGGTTACAGCACTGGGGGTAAAATTGTTACAGTACCCTTGAGGACAAAGAGTTAAACAATTCTGCAAGGTACAAATGAATGCTATCAAAATGCACTATGCATCTTTTGTTGGCAACAATTGTCGCGAACACTGACCACCAGTCGCGAAGGCCCCCTTCAAGGCAACCACACAATTTGTTCAGCTATTGTCGTCCACTCCACTTCACTGGGCCATTTCAACCACCGCATCAGGGGGAAAACAAATGACTCATAGGAGCACCATCCAATCCTCTCACCAGGAAACCACACAGGGGACTGCTACAATAGGATTTGAGGTCCCTTAGTGTACTTTATAAGAACTAACATCAACATCAATATGGACCTGGAGTGACAATGAGTAAATATTAGCCTAACAAAGGTAAAGCCAGCTAGACACAACAACTCCTACTAGCAACAATGAATGGGTGCGCTTGAGGCAAGGTCTGGAGTGAGTATAGGTCATTAATGAGACAAAGGCAGAAGCCCCACTGTTGATTGTGTGACATCTACATGTAATTGGTGGGCATCACATGGGATCATCCATGCCAAAAGCAGCAAGAAGGTCAAAAGGTTTCATCCAAAATAAACATGCAGGGAGTCAGTGTCACCAACTCTGCACACCATTTATGGCTCAGCTGATAAACCCACCATGTGGTTACACACAGAAAATTTACTTGCTAATAATAACCCTGATATCTTCTTGGCTAGGGGACATATTTATACCTATAGCTGTATACCGTTTCAGATTAATGTATGGCGTCAATGGCAATCATAAAATCTACATTATCTAGTTCAGTAGAGTAGGTCAGGCTGTACAATTTCAGTAATTGTGTTGTCATACCAGTGAGTACAGAGGACATATGGCTTGCATTTGACACTCTTTTCCCCCATCATAATGATGACACATATGTTGTTTTTTAGATGCAAAAGGGAGCTTGTACTAGGTTGTAGATAAGACATAGAAAGTTGGCACATTCAGTCTACCTATTTTTCTTGGCTGTCTAGTATTACTAAATCTTGGAACTGAATCTTGGCAAAGTTCGCTACCAATGTACCATGCCAGTGGATGCTGTCGTACAGTTCCTTTTTTTCTATTTTTAACAGCCTTGATGGTTTTAGTGTTGATTTCTATCATGCTGGTCAGCTGGTGGCATTTCTCCCAATTTCCAAGAAGAAAACAGCCACAGTTGGATTTGACGTCAGTTGGTTAGGGTAGTTCAAACAAACATGGCGCTCCATGACGCAAGAAGCCGTTACACTTTTAGCCCCGCAGACTGCCTGGTGGACCCATGCCAACTAGGGTGTGCTATGTGTCTGTGACTGTGGTATATATATTGACTTCTGCCATGCTACACTACTGACATGGCCTTTTGTTCATATTTGTAACAATTACTAACTTAGCATACCTGCTTACGACTGGCGGCATCCAGTTTCTCGGGCGTTTTATCCGGGTCCGGCGGAGACGGTTGTTCGTGGCACGCAGCCTTCTTGTTGGAGTGAGCGGGTTTGATAGTGATTTTTATGGAGGGGCGGCACACGTAATTTTCCAGACTCTTGGGCGGTTTTGTGACACGTTTGGTCTGCAGTTTCAGTTTTAACTGCCCTTGCTCGAAGTTCGTCTCCTTGATGGAGAATTCGCGCATGCCGTGCGGCTCGCTGCCGTCGTGGTCGTGTTCGCTGCCATCAGTGCTGGAGGAGTTCAGGGATGAGGAGCTGGCGTTGGATGATGTCTCGCTGCCATTTTCCTCCTCCACCGGCGACTCGTGCGAGCATTCCTCCGCCGTTTCCCCCACGTTGGCCGCCATAGGAAACAATGCCTCTCTCTGTTCCATCCCGCACTGATCGTATGACCTTCCCGGGGAGGGTGATTACCTTCTCCCGCTCACTCCACAAAACTGCTCTTAATTCCCGCCATCAAAGGAACCTATCAACACAGAAGCACACACATCATTGTGGTGCAGAGAAAAGGTCCAGCCCTCAGCTACCACACACACACGCTACATAAACATAACATCCAGTGTATGGGCATTCCCTTAATACCCTTAAGCGTGTGGAATCATACGTATGGAAGCAAATTACAGCAGAGAGAACCTCGAGTCTATGCTAGCATGGAAAATAAAATTCACAGCACATTCGCAGATCAGGGTTCACTGGCTGCATGGCGGGCAAAAGAAGGGCTGCACACGGATCGTGCCATCCGTCCACATTTCCAATCGCCTGCCAATTTTTAGCGAGAATTTAATCGCATCAAGAAAGCGTAGGCATTACCTGAAAGTTGCACACTCGCCGAAGATGCTGTACAAGTCGGTCAACAGCCCGAACAATGGCGCGAAAATGTCACATTACCGACCGAATGCAGACATAAAGACTGCGCCACAAGACAAAATGGCGGTCCGGCACTGCCCTGCCACTACAAACCCGCGCTCACAAAATCCGCCAAATGTCTCCGCTCCACGCTAAGCTTTGGGATGAATATAATTTCTGAACGTATCCAGGGATAGTTTAAATGTGTATGAAGTCAATTTTGGGAAAAAATATTCAAACATTCGTAATAAATATGGAAATTTTACCCAGAGTGCACCTCTTCAAAATGGCGGCGCCCATGAAGATTTTTCGCGAGCTCCGTCGAAAGGGTAAATTTCTGATTTTTATCTCTTTACGTGGTGCAATATACACGTTTTTGGGATACAATTATGCCCATGGATAGCGGTTGTCATGTGGTTTCAAAAGTGGTATGTTCATTCTGTCATAGACCGTAAAATCGTGATGTTTATGCTTCAATTTGTGTGCGCCCCTCCGACCGTGTGATATCGGTGTATAACAGTATGTTTGCAGCACCCCTCATGGCCCCATACACGCACTTCACACTATAGTCACAAACGGGTGTTGTTTGTACAACCCTAAAACTACGTATCCGCACTGCAGACATTTACAATGCTTCTTATAGGTGTTATTAACAGAGACCATTCCAAATATTTACTAGTATATTATATGACATTTGTGAGTCTTTTATGTAGTGTGAACATAAACATGCTAGTGCTCCATCATCTGCATAATTATTTACAAGTTTAGGTGTTGCTACATAATTTACATAATTTAAAGCTGGCCTTGACAAACCGCAAAGTTTTCCACACCTCGACCATTGATTTGCGTCTATCTAGTATAAATGATACACGGGGAAAGAACTAGTAACTATCATATCTTGCTCCAGAAAAAAGACTTGCATAAATTTTGATGCAAGCACGTCTAACCCCCGTTTTGGGCGAAATGACGTTAAAAATTGGATAAACAAACAACAAGCTCACACACTCTGTGACAAGTCAAGTATACCTGGAATGGAGGCACTGTCTGTAGTATCCTCTAGCTTCATGTGTTTTACTTTTTTGTGTGTGTACTTCAAATCTTATTTCATAGGACCAAGGACATTATTATATTAGCATGATAGGACATTTGGTTCCCACTTACCTTTTTCAAAATATGTACAGTTCCAGACTGTAATTTATAAAAGCAACTGTAGCTACTACTATAACGTCTACTACCACCTCTGATTATTACAAAATACTAGTATTTGAACAGAAGGAGTTTTATGTAGCATATACAGTACTGTAACTTTGTACAAAATGTTTATGGACCTTTATTGGTACATGTACTGATATTATGTATTATTGTTTGGTAGGACTTGAGCTGAGACATGTCAACCATGGACCTTTACCTATTACCTGGGTAAGTAATGTTTCCCCTTACACTCAAACATGAAAAAAATGTCTTCTGATAATGTCTATATTGTCTGACAACATTTGAACTAACATTTTTATGCAGGTGATTTTTGTTATGGACGTGATGTGTTAAATCATGATGTGTGCTATGTATATGTAATGTCAGTTTGTTGCATACAACTTGCATGGCATTGTCTGTACATCTGGTGCCAAACAGGCTGTAGTTACAAGCCTTCTCATTGGTAACTGGAACATCCAATGAAACAAGGTGTTACTATCATTATCAATCTGAATTGTACAATGTCTCTTAGATTACGAGCAATCCACATCTCCTTCAGGTTCTTCAAAACATTAACTAAATATTATAATCTTCTTGTACATTTCCCAATTCTGTGTGAAGTCTATATGATGGTCAACATATTCAGAGAGATTAATTTTACAGCCTTGAAAATCCCAAAGATTACAGCAAGTTCTGCTTGCCCAGGCAGGGTATTATGGTATGCAGCATTTCATCATCCATAACGATTATCTATAGTTCTGTAGTGTTCTTTTGGCAGCAGCATAACCCTCTTCCTTGGCACTGAGTCAGATGGACACAACCTCCAACCTTTTGCCCTGTCTGACCCTGTAACTGAGGACTTGGGTTGATGAAGATGTTGTAAATCTAGTTTATAAGCCTGGAGGTCACAGCAGAATGGCCAAGGTCAATATCATGTCAACCAAAGTCAATGTTACCATGTTAGAGAGATTTTTATTAAATACTTGTATGGGAACTGATAGAGGTATCCCGAATATACATACATGTACTTACATGTATGAATAGATATTTTGAACTTCAGAATTTTGTGTATGGCTGATAGCCATTGTGAATCCATGATAATGAGACCATTTACACTGTGCAAAATAAGATCTTATTGCCTTTGGCATATTTTGTACTATTCTCCCACATTTTTTTTTCATTTCATTCATGTACAATACAAATAATCATTGCCTTCAGACATTAATTAGTACATGTGCCACTGTAAGGAAATTTATCCTTATGTTTATGGCTCCCAGTTGTCTTCATGATTTGCATACATCACAAACTAACCAACCTGTGTTTGTAAGTCCCACATCTAGTTGTTTGCGTTAGGGTTATCTAATATAATGCCACTTACAAGTGACATGTGCCAGAAAGTGCAATACATCCTCTGTAGGGATAAATTGATCCTGCCTACCCTGTCAGTTCTGCTAAGAATATTTCTTGCAACACTTTCTACACACAAGTGAGCTCCATGGAGTGAGTCCAAGAGTGTGATTGTAAATATCCATGTAGTAGCCTCATTTTTCATACAGCAGTATTCATTCATTCATTACTTTCAGGCCACCAAAGATCACCAATGAAATGGCAAGTAATCAATCACTCCCAAAATTTGTTGGGTGCGATTAAGCGGCAATTACTTAGTCACATTAATCAATCATTAATCTAGTCATTAATTGTTTACTGGCTATTAGTTGGCAATTAAGAGATTGATTGATTAGGTAATTAGTTACAACAGGATATGGTACTTGGTAAAGGCTGTACTGTTGTAGATTTTATTTGACATTACTGGTTGCTAGGAAGGTAACCACAAAGCATACACATGTAGTCCACTGCGGTTACGAGACTAGGTGAAAGTTTGGTTGCTCTGTAATCATAGCATTTTGTAAGCGCTCAGTTGTACAGATACAGGAAAAACAGTACAGTGATCAAAACCATTTTTCTGTCACCTGCAATTTTGCAGGTTGTGACGAAATTTACCTGCAAGTTGAAAAAACCTTTCTGTATATACTGTAGAATTAGATGTTGTTCTAATTTTGCATTCACGTAGAACATGCGGTGAGTTTGTGATTTTTGTAATGCTCAAAAGTATTGTCCCATGGACTCCCATCTTGTACTCTTATTGCACACAACAACAAGACTTGTCAACTGCCTATGAGTCATACAGGCTTTACCTTGGTTATGAGTCATACAGACAAAATTTCATGTACGATATCATTTTGTACATCAAATCATTTTTCTGCAGGTTGCAGGTAGGAATTTCAAGCCCTTGCGGTGTAAACTGGAATAATATACTTCAAAGTTCAATTATGTTCTAGCTTTGAAACAGCTGATCAAACACTTAGGAAAAATAGGTTTTAGAGAACTACTCAGTTATGCAATGCTAGAGAGCAAAGAGCCACTGAACTAAATGAAATCTATAATACTGTGCTATTTAAAGATCTTTGAAGCCATCTTGGTCAACATAAGTAGATAAGAGCAATTGATTCCCTTACACACATTGTATGTCATCAAGAAAATTAACATGAATATAATGACTTTGGGTATATTGTTATATTGTTGGCTGTTTCATTTCCCCATTTGAGGATGAGAAAATTTCATTATCGTTCCTCCCCAGGTTAGGTTAAAGTGTTTATCCTGTCTGAGGAGTTGATGTGATTAAGTAGATGCCTCAGTGGTACTTGTGTGACCTACATGTACAAGAATACCCTCCATCGGGATTACCTGCTGGGATGATCCCCTCTGTGCTTATCAATGGTTGGAGGGCAAAAGGTCAGCTGGGACATAATGTGTAAGATCAAAACAAATCTGTCAATAGCTGGATGATTAAGGCTCAATCAATGCTATTTTTTGGTTTGATAACGTGTTAAGATAAGTTGCTTACATGTAGCCTTGTTATAGAAGGAAGTGGCATAGAAAGAAATGCAAGCATCTAAAGCCCTTGAAATCTGGTTGTTTTGTTTTTTCTCATATCAAACACCCATCTTTTAGCAAAAGCATTGACCCTAATATAATAAACATGCATCCAGTCATTTCTACAATGTGCAACAGTTACTGTAAAATAAATGACAGCAAACTCCAAAGTTCTGTATAGCAACTATTACTATCAAGGATAATGATGATAGAAACTGGACCATATATATATAGCAGAACAAGACTGGGTTATCATCATCATCATCATCATCAGTGAGCTGCTACAGAGCTGTCAATCACATATCCAGGCTTGTCAATCAGAAGCCATGTCAGCAGTAGACTCTGGTTTCACAAGTTCTACAAGTCTCTGTATGTATGACAGATACATGTATGTTGCTTATGTTCTGTACTCATCTAGAAGCAGATGTAATGATCCGGTTTAGTCTCCGTGTTTTACCCATGTTTTTGCAACATGTAGTATGTCTTGCTAGTACAAAATGTATTACACTCTACACTCTTTGCCTCCTCCTAAACGGAGGTTGAACAGTAAGGAAAGAGATACATGAAGCAGGTAGCCACCATAACAAAAGACGCACAAAACAAGAGCGACTGACATATCGGCTAGGAGATAACAGGTACACCAGGCTACTAAACTGTGTATTGAGATGGCCTAATGACAATTGGCGTGCTCAGCAACAGATCTGTATCGTCAGAAGAGTGATGGATGAAAGGGCTGACCTACTTCTCCCCTCCCGGGTGGTGTCATTTTTATGCAGCTGTGATAAATAATGAATCAATGAAGGAGGTTCGCAGACACAATGAGCAACAAATCGTCCCTAGATTGGATCTCCTATTACTCATCGAGACCAGGTGCACCCTAAATATAACTCTCCTTTTGCTTTGGGGTCTCAGAGGTTTCAAGTAACAAAATATGTTTATTACATCTGTATGGATTTATGTTTATATATCCTTCGAAAAAATGAAGACATTTTTTTTCTTTCTTAAACACTTTCTTCACAGTGGAGAGGTCACTGTAAAAAAACAAACAACAACATGGGAGCATCTCAAGATTTACAGTTTTTGTGGAGGATGTTTCATGCATTCACTCATAAAACATGTCCTTCATTATAACACTTCCAGAGACCTTAGATTGGAAGGACAACTATTGACCTCTTTTGCTGGTGTAAGTGTTGATTGATTGCCATTAGTTTCCAGGCTAGCAGACAGTGAGTGTTGTTAATGGTGGGTTACTTCATTTCCACCACACTTTATACGGGTGTTTGGCTGATCCTGCTGGTTATCATCGTTCCGCAGCCAGAGGACTCGCTCTCCGCACGCCAATTGAGCCATGTCGGATGCCGTTACGTACCAAGTACCACATTAAGGATCAGGAGGTTGCCAGCGCAAATGTCTCCGACTACATCATACCCGAGAGTTATTGCGGAGTGGTTGGTTATTGGCATATTTGGAAATGGCAGAGGTAACGCGGTTCTTGCCTTGGGTGGTGCGACCTTACAAGCTCGTTTGTAAAAGCTTTCCTCTCAGTGCATGGTGGTTTGAAAACAACAAGGACTTAGTGCAGCACTGCAGGCCTGTAAAACTGGTGTGTTGCACTGAAGACAGGGTATACAAATGCAGATACAGAAGAAAGAGCTGGCTAGAGCATGCCTGTCCTTGGTGCTGAAAATACATCTCAAAGCTTTTTAATTCATCAGAAGCTGGTGTGTTACACTGAAGGACTGTTATACAGGTGCAGATATAGAAGGTCCTGACTAGAAGGTGTCTGTCCTTGGTGCTGAAAATACATTTCAAAGCTTTTTAGTTTCATCAGAAAACTTTTGATGTCAGATGTTACCCAGTGTCCAATCTCTACCTCATACTGATTCCATTGACCAAATGATTTCATTTACACTGCATTGTATCTGTTTTTTTTCCTTGTTTCCCTTCCAATTATATCCACAAGTGTTTGTATGTCCACAATTGCCAGTTCCATTTTCACTATCAGATAAGTGAAGACTGAATGAAAATTCCTTTTAATAACATAAAGTATTTTCCAAGAACACTGACTCTTTTTTCTGAAATAATGTTTGTAAAGCCAGGACAGGTCTGATACTGGTACTGGAAGTAAAGAACAAGATGCTTTTGATATATACCGATAAAGACAACACCCAGCAGTGTGCTTGATATTTACACTAGCAACTGCCAAATGTCATGACCTACCAAATCCCACCTGTCCATCATGATAACAGCATTAGATGATGACCAATCAGATTTACCCATCAGTTACTGCTGAGTCGCAGATGTAGTAATATTGCAAATCACCCATCCTGGTCAAGATAAGGCCACAGTTGACATACTAGGTTAATTTGCTGGTTCTCAGATTTTTTTCATGAAAATACAAATGTAACAAAGCAGGCAGGCACTTTGTTTCTTTTGCCACTGACATATATTCTATACATAGTTTGCCGCATACATATAACGTTACTAGTATTCTGTAGTAGGATGCCTTTCTTTATACATGTATTTGGCTTTGTTCAGTCTCAGTTGTACATTGTGGTGTAGACCATACGAAAGTCCCTGTACTTTTGTCAAGTCAATAAAGAATCTCATATAAAGTTACAAATCACAGCTCCTGCCAATTGCCATGCCTAACGGGTGATTACAAGTATCACGTGATCCAATCTATGATGAGTGCACTGACCTCATATATACAAATTTCCCTGTGACCCAGTTCATGATGGATGGTGTGAGGCATGGTAAATGTCAGGTCCTATTGACCTGGCTGAAGTGTCCGGATATACAGAACACAGTGTTCACTCTTATCACTCACTTCTGCAATATTCAATGAAATATCAGCAAGGACACATAGATAATAATGATAGAGTGGGTAAAGTCTGGAAGGGAGGTTGTAAGTACTGTAGTTTGAGAGATACAGGAGTCGGTACTCAGTACATCTGCTTGATTATCAGTAAGATGGCTAGTGATGCATGACTACAGAAACAAGGACACTAGCTATTGATCCACATTAACATGTCCTTGGACAAGTTACAGGTGCGTGATTGGGTTGGTAATACCGTGTGTACAAAACATCAACAAGCTGTCATCAAAATTCAAACATTTCTAAATCTCATGGTAACTTCTGACTTCTATGATACCATAAACTGATTTGCAAAGACTTCAAGGCGAAAAAGATGTTCGCTGTAATCAGTTGAAATGACTATAGTAATGTAACGAAAGGCAGTGAGTAGAGAGGTCAATGTGAAAACCACAAACCTAGAACATTTCATCATGATATTTCACAGAAGCCCTTTTTGGTGACAGAATGTTCTGGTAGAAATAAGTTTACTAGATTCTGTACAAGGCTTGGTGTTCTGAATTAATTTTGAATATAGAATTTTCTTTTGTTGATCAGCCACTGCCAGAACATCAGACATCACTAGTCTATCTACAAATATGTGAAAGTAAATTGATAACAACCTCTGCACTCCTTTCCCACAGCCTAGTGCTGATTTTCATGTCAGGTTGGCTGTGATTGACCTTTATCATTAGGTGGTGACCTTCAGCTTTATTACTGGGAATGAGGTCACCACTGGGGACCGTTCACTGATGCCTGACAGGATAGCGGTAGATCTCTGCTATTGAAGTGATGATAACTGAGTATTAGTCATGTAAGGGGTAAGGGCCCTAGTGAATTCATCGTACGCTAGGTTTACAACTGTTGTACGGCAAATTGAGGGCATTCAGAGACAGTCCTGAGGATTTTGCTGTATTGTGAAGTAAAATGTTGAAGTCATGGAAGATCCTTTTCCATCGTTCTGTCAGTAGAGTCCTAACAAAATAATTTTCTACTTTCAATGTATACATGCAATCTATTCTCCAACATGACGTTGAATAAAAGGAAAAGCCAGATATTTCTCTCACAGTATTAATGGACTGAAGGCTGTATCCAAGATGTTTTTGAAAAACATCTTGCTTTTGAAAAACATTTTGGATACAGCTTATGATTAGATTATGCCTACATGTACATGTATACTGTGACTTTTTCTGCACATACCTGCATTAGACATTAGTATACACATGTACATGTAGTTAACATGTATATTGTAGCTCCAAACGCTCTTTTGATATCTGATACAAGCAGCTGTCCTTCTTCTGTTGACACCATTTTTTAGCCAAGGCCAGTTACTAAGTTGTGTACTACTTGAAAAGACCACACTTGTCTTTGATTGTGTGCCAAAGTGCATGTCATTGTTAAAGAATAACCAGCAGTAATTGGGAAGATGGTAATGTTTTACCTTGTGTTTCTGCAGAGCATGTTGCGCAGGCCCTATGGGGAGCAGACTGTACGCTACGCCAGGTCCTCCTCTGCGGCAGCGTCAACTGAGCCGATCGTCCAGACCAGAGAACCCGTCCCACAACCCCCTCCTGTCAGGACCATCTTCAGAACACCTGTCTCCAACCCTGTAGGTGCAACTGGACCTCACAACAGTATTACTTTAATTGGTTTTCTTCTTCAAGTGTTCATTTTTCCACTGTATCCACTGTAACATGGACAGTCCAGTGGTTAGCGACCCGGCCTCTGGACCAAGAGGTTGGGAATTGGCTACTGTCCCTCACCTGACACGTACACTACTGGAAAGGATTGCAGGCCTTAGTATTATGTAGTATGTTCCACTGTTCAATGTACTTGTATCTAAAAGAGCAAGAAGAATTTCCATTTATAATGAACTAGTGTATACTGTATGTATCATCTGTCTTTCCTTCCATGGCCTATGGAAGATTAGTTCTTCAATGAGATAAACTGGAGATCACGAAGTCTTTTTTCCCACCAAGGATATTCCATTCTGTGTTCCAAGTTTCTATCTGTTCCTCATTGACTATCCAGGTAAACCACAGTCTGGAGCAGGAGGCACAGTTCTATACTATCCCTTACTGAGGAGTACAGGACCATGTTTCCTCAGGACCACGGCATTCCTCCCAGGTTCAAGAAGCAGGTCAGTTCTGCCTGCCTTGTCATTTGTCTTAATTTTCCCTTGAAGTTGCACTAAGACTATAACACTAAGACTATACAAGAAGGAAATTTTCTGGCCATTTGTTTACAAAGTAAGTTGAATCAACCCTACTCCATCGCAAATACATTGTAAGTGCCATTCAGGAAGTGGAGGAGCCAAAATACGACACCTTACGAGTTTGTTTAAAAGCTTGAAACACAGCTGTCAGCCATATTTGTCTACATTCTGGTGTTTTGTGGTGGTGCCACAAACTCAAAGCACCTCATGAGGGCTGTTTTTAGCACCAACCATGTAAAAAATGTGAGATAACTGCACAAGTATGTTGAAAAGTGGAAATAGATTACAATCCACGCTAATATTATTTCAATCAAAATATTTCAATGTTTGGTGCAAAAATGTTACATGATGCCCCTTTGAATTGTTTATTATAGATGTAGAAAAAAAATCAACTTTACCACTATCTGCATGTTTGAACCACGTATTGTGGAAGATAATAAGATATACTTGTCCATGTTGGTGTAGTGGGATTACAGGTTTGTTAAGATGGTTGTGTAAGTGGATCGGCCCAAATCAAATCAGGCCCATGAAGTGTGTTATTGCTACAAGCCTGCACAGATGCACTTGTAATAAATTGTGTTACTGGCTCTGTGAACTTATGGGGGGATGTGTTATTATGAACAGTTCATGCAAAGGAAATTGATACGTCGCCTATTTTATATTGACAAACGTGGTCATGGTTTATCGGCAATTATTCAGTAAATCATGTTGATTTTTGTAGCCTGCATTTTCTAAATGGTGTTTATGGTATTACAGTGGCAGCCAGTTAATTGCAAAACGCTTATAATTCTGAGAATTCTATGAAAAGAAATGTTAGTTTAACCTGTCACGTGTGGAGTATCTGTGGACCAGGAGAAATTTTAAGGTACATGTAACATGCTAAAGGTTAAAGGACTGTTAACTATATTGATGATACATAGAATTTATTTCTAAATTTTACATAATATTAAGAATTTGCAGGAGATGTAGAAAGCTATCATTTTCCACTGATGACTGTCTGGCACTTTTCCTACAAGCTGCCTAAATGTCTTTTTACTATCACTTATTAAACCACTACGATTACATTTAGGGACAAGAAACGTAATCTGAAACATCCCCCACTGCCGTATTCAACATTCCAACATGCATGGATGGACATTCCAATAAATTAACCATAAAGATTGGAATATGTTACTTGGCCAGGAAGCTGGGATTCCATAAATCTAATTTATGGAAGTGTTGGCATGTGGAAAATGGGCCTTGAAACAGGGTAAGGTTGCAAATCCCCGCATTTATTATCTGAGTCAAACGCTGGGACAAGGTGTCAGACACAAAGGAAAAGGATACAAAAGATTAGTAAACACAGAATTATTTGACACAAGAATAATGTTCAGGCAACATCAATTTAACTTGATGGTTCTCGGATGTAGAGAATGTTGAACCTAAAAATTAACATGAAAACAGAGTTAGTAGAGAAAGTCTGAGCCTTGATACATGCACAGTATCAGGCAGTGAATATGTAAGTTTTCCTCCCAGTACTCTGTTTAATATGAAAATGGCAGATAATCAAGAAAATAAATAACTGTGGCCTTAAGTGGAAATCCATAATACAGCATACAGAAAATCTTTTTACTTTAGGCTACCATGCTTCAGAAAGGCTATAAGTGGATTACAGTTTGTGTGTAAGTTGAACTTAACAGTACCAAATGGGCTGTACTAATCACTTTCTTCTGACTGCTTTTGAATTCCTGCGGCTAACTCAAGAGTCAGGCAGGGAAAATTCCTTCTGCCAGCAGAGCTGAGCATAACAAAACATGGAAGAGGGAGCTGTAATTGATGGAATTACCCTGAGAGGGTAATAGCCTCCTGTAAGAGAACCTGCAGCGTGGATGTGGTGACCCGATAAATTGTGTTGATAGTGCAGACAGTACATGGATGTAATCTGTCTATATTGTACAGAATATAGAAATATTTTATAGTGACTGACAGTAGGCCAACCTATGCAGTCATTGTCCCAAAAGCTTGAGATATATATCTAGTGTGAGGTATTCTGTAAAAAAAAATAAAACTAAAACTCTAGAAAAAGCAGATAAAATTAGAATTCTTTTGTTTACTGTATTAAAGTTGCTAAGTTGTAAACAATTCTCAGTTCAAGTCTTACTTAATACTTTTAAATCTATGGAAGACACTCATGACTCATTGTCATCTCTAACCCTCCTGCCCATCCTGACCTGTGTGAATCACAAATTTAAGCAGTATTGAATGTCCTTAGGTCATTTGTTGTGCACGGCGACATTAGTAGCCGATTAGTACAGCAGTTCTTATACGACACAGAGACTGTCACACAGTGTAAAGGTGTCATTTTTGCACATTGATAAAGAAAGCTTGTGAGATTATCACCTTCAATAGAAGGTATACCTGCAATTTAAATCTGAGACCATTTTACCAGGTGAATTCAAAGCTTTAAAAATACTGTCTTTCAGAAAAGCCGCCCACTGACAATTGAATGAGTATGTGTTTAGACCTTGTCATGTTTCTCCTTGATGTTATTGAATCAGTTAACGGACTGATATATCCTGGAGCACCATTATGTAAAACCTGATGTCATAAATATGTCATCTGACGATCCTTCACCACATTAAATCCTTGCACCAGTTTATTGCATATTGCACATTTCGAGCGCTATAAACAGAGCTATGACAGGTGTATTTATCTCAAGTGTATCATCGAGGCTCCCCATAAAAGAGCACTCAGTATTCAGTCATCCCTGCCCCCGAGGCGGTAGAGCTTCGTGCTGATGATGCATCAGACGTACTATGAACTCTGATATTCACGATAGAGAGGCGGCGCTCCCTCCCATTAACAACGATATAGATCATACGCCGGTGATAAAGGGAAGATGACATGTAGCTCAGGGACAGAATTATCATTTAGTGTGCACTCAAGGCTTCAACTGTCATGTTTGTATCACTCTGAATCTGTCATTCCAGGCCCGGGGAGTCCCACTGTAAATAAGATACTCCTCCTTATCCTAAATGCCATTAACAAGCCCGTGCATCAGTGTAGTCATAATTATTATTGTGACTTTTGTTATTGGATATAAAATGCTGGATTATGTTCCATTTATATTACAGCTCTGGGACGTGAAAGTCTTGTACTTCATAGATGTGTTTGGCAAATTTTCTGGCTGAATTAAAGCAGTGAATTGGTTTTTGTTCAGTAGTGTGGCAAAGGCCTCCTTTGGAAGTAGAGGAATTAACACAGGAAAAGGGTTATAACATTTCTTTTGAAATATAAAGATTAATGCATTTTATCCAAAGGCAATATTTTGAGAAATTTGGAAATATTTGGAAATAGCTTAAGGTATCATTTAGTTGTAATCCATACAGGTATATGTATGTTTTTATTGTTGATGTAGAAAGTGGATCTTACACATGTATCTTTTTGATATTTCAGGTTGATACCTTCACAGAGGCCTGTATCATGGTGAGAAAACCCAGTCTAGAGGTGATGAGCTACCTACAACAGGCCAACTACTCTCACCCTGCTATCAGATATGTTTTCTGTATCCTTTCTTCAGTCATCTGTTGTTATGCTAGTCTAAAGAGAACAGACCAAGAACTCAGATTTCTACCTTGTAGTTCATGCCACAATTGACAGGTGTCTCTTCTCAGACTTCCAAGGCTGAACAGGTAATGTATTACTTCTGGACACTCCACAGTTGAGTTACAAACGTTATCAACTGTCTGAATTTAATGGAGAAAACTGTACATTTTGCCAAATTGTTATGTAATAAGTACCCTTTTCTGACACAGATGGAGGCATTTCTTGTTAAATATGTATTCTGTAGCTGATCCTTGATGTTAACACCTCAGATGGTACACGAGGGACTGGAAAGACATTGTGCCTCTGCCATGTTCTCCATTACTGCACCAAGCAGGGCTGGGTGGTGCTCTTCTTTCCTAAAGGTATGTGTGTCATTTTTATGGCCATAAACCAGTACATATCTTTTTTTTTTGTACTTGTGAACCAAATTCCTGTAAAGATAAGAGCCTGTCCATTCCCACTCCTCACACAGAGCCAAGTAACAATTTTCTAATACTAGTAGTCTGAAGTAATGCAACCTCTACTTTCAGTGAGTAACTGGGTAAAGAATGTGAAGGAGATCCAGCCGTCGTTCCACAACCCTGAGAGGTACGACCAGCCTCTGGAAGCTGTCAACTGGCTCAAGACATTCAAAGTCTCAGCAGCAGATTCCATCAAGGAAGTTAGTGAACTGTGTCATTTGCTACCATTCCACTATCATTTATCCTGCCAATTGCAAGGGAGCACCAAGTATTAAAGGCTTAGAATTACAATCAAAATTACATGTATATTATGTTTATGTGACTCAGTCTGTAATTCTGCTTCTTGTCATTCAAACAGCTGCAGACTCAGCAGAAGTACCAGTGGAGTAAGCGGGAGTCCATAGAGCAGGGGCGCCCCCTACTGGAGGTGATGGAACAAGGCATTGCCCGACCCAAGACAGCCACAGACTGTGTCGGGGTCATCATCAGGGAACTGAAGGACCAGGCAAACCAGGGAAGGTGGGTGGAACGTCACCGGACCATTCTTACACAGTCAGGCCAATGGCAGGGTTTGTCCCACAGTTAGACCTGCAGTTTAGGCTAATTCTGAAAGGTGGCATGATGTACAAAAGATGTATGCCTTTTGGTGTTCAGTTGAGTTAGAAGGGACTTTATTTTGCATCAGGAGGAAACGGGCGTCGCTCACAGTGAAAACACACACATTAATGCAATAAACATTTGTGTTGAGTAATGATTTGTGGTCCAAGGTTACAACAACATGGAAACAACAAACATATACATGTGCACTTCACAGGATACGGTTGTTGGTTGCCGTGGATAGTGTCAACTCCTTATTTGGACGAACAGTTGTCAGGAAACCAGACAGGTCAATGGTGAGTTGTTACTTTGTTCATTACCTCCATGAAAGAATGGAGGTATTGTTTTTGGTGTGTCTGTCTGTGTGTGTGTGTTTCCGCACATTTTGTAGTCATCATAACTTCAGAACACCTTTATGGATTGTGATGATATTTGGTATGTTGGTAGGTCATAGGAAGACAAAGTCACATATGGGCCTCTTGGCAGCTGACCTTGGTACTGCAGCAGTACTTCTTTTTTTTTATCTTTTGTCCTTAACATGCTATGGTCTTTGATTTTTGGTGACAGATAGCTTTTCCTGTCAAGAATAAGTGCTATTGGTTTTATTTAATATCTTTATATCAAATTAAAAAAAAACATTTACGTTAACTCTACATCTCTACATATAAACTTTCACTGGGTTATATATACTATCGAACACCTTTTCGGCTTTTCAGGTGTGTATATGTAGGTTATACATGTAGGAGCAATTCTATGAAATAATTAGTAGATCATTAATAATAGACCTTAATTAATAGATAGATATTGTATGTTGTTAACACAACTTTTGTCCTCCACCTCTATGAGTTAAAATGACTCCACTCTCAAAATGGCATGTTGCTTGCAAACTCAAACGTCTGATACGTCCCTGCTCCCCTGCTTATGTCACATGATATAACAGAAAAGGATAATTGAGCAATCTGCATGATCAATGTTAACATATGTCCAACAACTGAAACATGTGCTCTTCCCTCTTTGACAAGTGTTGGTCATGACTGTTGATGGACTATAGTGGCGTCGGCTACAGTGACATGTCTGCAGTTAATGCATACTGAAATGTGTACATTTAGATAACTCCCCACTCCTGGATCTCCTGAAGAATCTGCAGCAGATCTGGATCCGCAGGCAGGACCATCAAACGGAACAGCCGGGCCAGCACCCCGTGCACACAGTCGACTTTGAAGTCTGCCTTCAGCTGGTCCAGCGTGTAGCTCTGTAAGCCCGAGGATTCTAGAAGAATATATAACGCAAGGCTGAGCATTTATTCGTTGTTTTTTTTCTTTTGGTGAGATGAATTTCATTACAACGTCAACGGTGCTATTATATATAACAAAACAAAACAAACTTAGGTGATCTAAATGGCTCTAATGCTCTACTGCACAATTTGTACACTAAGACAAAAAAATGGGTGTTCTCACCGTTTGGACCCAGGGTCTCCATCAGTTTGTGGTGATAGTGAGCCAGGATGGCGTCCCTGTGGTTGTGGAAGACGTCCCAACTTGTGTTACAAAGGAACAGGAGGGTCAGGTCATGGGTCGGCGGCAGGTACCTGGGACTCTGCCAATCCACAAGCTTTACATCAGTGGGCACACCTTCAGTGTACTGTGTTTAGAACAAAGAAACAGCTATTATAAATCATCTCGTAAAACAATTACAGAAAACTGAATGAAACACAACTGTTACAATGTTTTGAAACAAGAAAGGAAAAGTGTGGCATGTCTCACCTTAAACATGATGTTATTGATCCAACATTCTGAATGGTTCAGCACCTTTAACCCCGGGGCCTCGTTTAGGAGAAGCTCCAGGACCTTCATTTCTAACTTCTCCAGACGAGCTACAAGATCTGCCTGGTCAGGAAAGGCAGCGGCGAATGCCTTCACGGCGGTCTGATACTGGTAGGTTACTGATTCCATCATCACATCTGGAGCATCTGAGAGGGATATGATCCAGTCGTACTTCTCGGGAAGAGGGATGCCCTCGCGGAGCTCCAGCCGATGTGACAGGCCGTGCAGCTGCGCCAGGGCCCCGGCTGTAAGCATCATCTCATCATGGTTCAGTGACTGGCGGTTGGCTTTGATGGAGAAGCCCTGAGCCTTCAGATTCTCCATAACCCTGACGGACACCATAGAGCTCGGATCAGTGGCGGCGAAGTAGCATTTTGGGAGGAACTTGAAGGACTCAACAGGATGATTTGCGTTATCTTCATTCCCTGCCTTAGATTTGAGCTCTGTGTTTGGGATTGCCACAGAGAGGAGCTCAGGGACCGCTTTGGAATAAAACTTGACTTCAGTCATATCCACTTTGATCTGAAAGTCCTTTGACCAATGTTTAAGTATCGTTAGCGGGCGCTCGAAATCTGACAGCTTAGCGATGAGACTGTATCGCTGACTCGCACCATTCCTGATCCCCACGGCATCAAAAGCGACGATGTCGCTCGTGAACCCCTCGCCTTGGTTGATGGACCCCTTGACCTGGACGTCCGTGATGGTGACGCCCGGGAGGTCCTTCTGCAGTACCTGCTGCACCCAGCAGGGGGCGATGTCTTCTGCACACTGTGGAATGGCAATCTCGCTTGTTGCTGCCATCTTCACCTGTCTGTCTGCTAACTGTAAGGAATGGAAAATCTGGTCAACTTTTCACCCTACCTTGATACTTATATCTACTTTCCACCAAGTCAAATACTAGTAAACTCTTCTGAACAAAAATTCTAGCAACTTTCGAGCGTAACGCGGTGTAGCTGAAAACCAGATGTATTTAGTGAGCCTCAGTCTGTCAAAGTGTTGAAAACAGCTGTTCGTTCTAGCCTTTTCAAACAGAGTCAGCAGGCATGCATGATAGATCAGACATTATAACTGCATGTCTACGTAGCGTAGCAAGCGTTCCCAAAAAGATATAGAATTTGCAGTGAACATTTTCCCACCTGTAAGGCACAAGTCGGAACAGTGTTAGAGATAGTCCACTGCTGACCCGCCTCTGAATCACCCCTGCACAAAATGAAGTCTATGCACGCTTCTGTGACGGTAGTGTCATGGGGAATGCCGATGTGACACAGGACGCCTTTGTTCTGCTGGTTCTTGCTGGACACAGTGAGGAAGAGTGAGTGACGATGTCATGACCTACAGGTACTTAACATTCGTACCAGCGCACGCTGAAGGCTGACCTGAATGTAACTTTTCTCCAGCACTACTGTAACAGTGGTTCGCCTGCAGTGGTAACTTCTGAGCTACCTGATAGTTTTTTTTACCTCCATGAAAAAATGGAGGTATTGTTTTTGTGTCTGTCTGTCTGTGTGTGTGTGTGTGTGTGTGTGTGTGTGTGTGTGTGTGTGTGTTTGTTTCCTCACATTTGTAGTCATCATAACTTGAGAACACCTTAATGGATTGTGATGATATTTGGTATGTTGGTAGGTCGTAGGAAGACAAAGATCAAGGTCAAATATGGGCCTCCTGCTGGCTGACCTTGGTACTGCAGCAGTACTTCTGGTTTTGTATCTTTTGTCCTTAACATGCTATGGTCTTTGATTTTTGGTGACAGATAGCTTTTCCTGTCAGGAATAAGTGGTATGGGTTTTATTCAATTTCTATATCATATCCCCCCAAAACCATTTACATGAACTCTACATATTTTATGGAGGTATGAGATTTCTGAATTCTTGTTTGTTTATTGGGATTTTCCACAAAGAGAAAGGGAGGACAAAACAGATGCATACGCACCTTTTCAGGTACGTAGTATACATTTCAAAGTCAACATACTCAACAATGTATAGAAATATACAAAACAGACAATGTTGTGTACAAAGACTCTTGTTAGGTTATACTACAAATACAATGATATTTTCTAAAAAGAATAACCCAGGAGTTATTTCAACCTTGATGCTTGTCCAACCAGGATTTCAGATTCATCATTATATGTCTTTTAATGTTTTTTTATCCAATCCTCAAGGCGTATGGCAGTGAACTGTCATTAATCTACAATGTCCGCAAGCTGGTGCGAAATGACTGGGTAAGTTTCAACTGTTACACCATTGTCATTAGTTCAGAGTCTGATCTGAATTTGATTTTGTTACAGTCTGCCATCTTTTCTTACCTTCTTCAGTTCCTGTGTGTGCATGTGTGTGCATGCGGGGGTGTGTACTGTGTATGTGTGTGCATGTGTGCATAAGTACAGTATGGCACTAAAAGGTTAGATACCGGGTAGTTACATACAACTCTCTCAAGGCATCATCAATTTTTTTTCAACAGAGAGGTGGTGCCATCGTCACGGCTGTGAGAGAAGCGGCCTTCCTCGGTATTGACGGAGAGAAGAAGGACCACCGCCTGTACACCCGTCACGAGGACAACCCTGACCTGTACCACGACATCCTGGACCACGTGTCGGCCAGACAGCAGGTCTTCACGCCGGAGGCCCTGTTGGGGAAGGAGGGGTTTGAGTACATGGACCCGTACGTCCCCGTACTGGTAGAGAACTACACGGAGAAGGAGATAGAGAGCTGTCTGGACTACTACACCGACAGGATGTGGATACAGAACGAAAAATGTGAGCATTGTCCCGCTGGCTTTCTGTGGGGTTCTCTCAGGACATAAGAGGTTGTTGTAGAGCTGCATACCTAAATGCAACATCAACCTGTCTCCTAAACTTCAGCAACCTGTCAACAACCTGTCATTTTTATTGATGCTGGCATCAGGGTTGTAGCCAGCTCAAAATTTTGTTGGCAGCCCAGGTTCATGATCGAACCTGGGGAGAGAGTACTCACAATCTACAGGGGTCTGTGGGCAAATTTAGGATTTTCAAACCTCTGAAAACACACTCCCACATTTTGAGAGGCAAAATCATGGGGTTGAGAGGGGGTGTTGGTGGTACAAGATTTTTGTCAAATTTGTTCGTCAAGGTTGACGGATTGGTTTATAAATTTTTCTGTCACACACTGCAAAGTTGTTGTCATCTGGTGTTTTGGATCCATTTTTCAAGATTTTCACAATATGATACTGGTTGTAATTACAATGTAATGTTTGTTCTTCCTCCTAGGTTGGACGGAGACAGGCAGGCAACAGCTGAAGTTTCTGAGTGGCTATCAACCCGCAGATCTGGAGAGAATATGTGGTCCCTTGTAGTCCATCGACTTGCTGTGCCAATGTGCAGTTTTTCCTCACGTTTTCCACAATTTTATGTCATTACATTGTAGGTAGGAATGCAAAATTGGCCTGACAGTCACTTTTAATAGAGGCCATGAGGAGAAGGCTAGGGTAAAAACACATAAAGATACGGTGTGTCATCTAAATCTGGTCATGGTCGCAGCATCACCACTTTTTGAAAAATGGACAGGAAGTTTTGCTGATGATGTGCATGATTATATGGGAGACTGTGGTGTCGTTCATAAATGTATTCATTTATCAATTATGTTAACTATCATTTACAAGGACTCCGTTATGTTAAATCCAAAGAGAGAAACCATGACTTTATGGGCTTGATATTTTTTTATTCGAGCAACAAGAACGAGACACAAGTACAAAGCACTTAGTGCCTGATACAGAGAAAACACACGCGATATACACATTCAAGTCGCACAATGTGTACAATGCTGATGAACAAGTATGACATTACTTGAGAAAACATAGATACAAAATGTATGCACCTGTTTTGCCGTCCCTTTCACTTTTTGGAAAATACAAATAAACAAATAAAAATCTGTTAAACAGTATTATAGTAGTACTGCACACACACAATATTATTGCATACCCTTGTTTGCAAAGGTTGATACTACCGTATAACATTGATGAAATGTCTAACATTCAGTTGATGACTTTGACATACTAATTAATCACCCATTGGTTGGGGTTGTTGACTTAAAATCCGTAAAATGTCCCAAAGTTGTGCCCTTATGGAAGGCATTTTTCACCTATTTCATCATTCAGATAGGTCTTTTTCTTTACAATACTAAGCACACAATTTCTATCAGCTAAAAACACTGTCTGCAAAGTCATGCACACAGTATCTGATACAATGTATATAGATATGATAGTCATGTACATATAATAGTCATATACATATAATAGTCATATACATAGATATCTTAAACAAAGACAGTGAAGTTATCTACAACTTAAAAATTCGTCTTTTCTGAACAATGAATGGGAAATTTTTGACTAGTTCTAGAAGTAGTCAGTAAAGAGGTCAGTAATCAGTGAGTTAACATCTGGGACTGTCCCTACATCACTTCAGTCATGTGAATAGGGATGGTATGACCGTTAGACGTACCAATTTTGCCAGTTTCCGCTACATTTACAACATTGTTGCGAGAGGTTGTTTTTTCCCGGTTGGACATTTTTTTCCAGAGGATGATGGCAATGTCCACTAGGAACTCCAGGAGTTCCATGGCAGACAGACAGGACATCCCGACCCACAGGCCCAGCTGGCCACCCAGGTCACCCAGGAGGTTCTCCACCTAGAGAACAAGCAAAATACAGGATCAGTTCAAATCCTCTAATGTCAACTTTTTTGGGGCACTGTAGCCCACTATCCAGTCTATCCTGGTTGGAGCGGGTTCTCTTTGGGGCTGCAGAAGCTCTAACCCGCCCGAGTCAGCTAGGTTCCCCAGTAAATTTTGTTTGACGGGGGCTCAATTAGCCCTACCTCTTGATGTGGCTAGTCAACTCCTTGTGTACAAAACCCTATCACATACGTAACTCTCCCAATGGGCAGCCAGTTCAGCTGGGCGGGGAAAAAACTAAGAGAGCCCCCGAAAAGAGCTCGGCC
The DNA here is from genome assembly GCF_001625305.1 of Branchiostoma belcheri. Taxonomy (NCBI): domain Eukaryota; kingdom Metazoa; phylum Chordata; class Leptocardii; order Amphioxiformes; family Branchiostomatidae; genus Branchiostoma; species Branchiostoma belcheri. The sequence goes on from NW_017803046.1 coordinate 1,702,071, forward strand.
CCAACCACTGCTCACTCAGTAGATTCTCCAACGGAGAAAGTGTGGGGTCCACCCCTAATGTTGATATATGGTATTCAAGTAATGTATATTTTGAACATAAACATCAACGGTTGTAAGGTACTGGAGTCTTACATGTAGCGAAAATCTACACAAATATCTAGAGTATAAACTGGCTGTTTTTCACCTTCCAGTACAATCGTGTACCGCAGCAATGGTATATTTAGCTTCCAATAGTAACAATAACATAATACAGATAGTCTTCAGAAGGCATACCTCATATGCAGGGGACTCAGTGATGGTTTCATAGTTTAAGGCTTCATAGTAGATGTTCAACTTCAGAAGGTTCTTCCTGCAAGGAGAAACAGTACATACATGTTGAGTCATCTGTAGATATTTCGTAGGAAGCCGTGTGTGCAATGTACACATGTGCCATGATATATATCTGTACATTATTCTCCAATTGCAAGAAATGATTTGATTGTTGCTATCATAAGAAAAACAGTAAGGATCGATATGACTCACTTGAACTCATCTCGATCATCCAGGATTCCTGTCCCAGGACCACGCCTTTTTGTCTTGAGCTTGTTCAATACAGTACTCTGAATGAAAGATGGGATAAATGTATACATCAGGCATTCTTAAGTGTAAAAATCAGGTCTTATTTTTAAATAGCCTGAAGGAATAACAATGCTTACATCACCAGAATCAAGTGGCTGTGATACTTTAAAATTCAAAAGTGAGTTTTTTGTACTCTTTCAGCAGAGATTTGGGATTTTGCTTATTTTTTAGGATTTTTATCGGGCTCTCTTTCTTGCACTGGTATATTTTTTTCTATGCCAACGATTTCAATGCAAGAAGTAAGCCTGATAAAAAAGCCTAAAAACAAGCCAAAACCCAAACCTCTGCTTGGAGAGTAAGTTCTTTGGCCATCAAGCTGCACAATATTGATTGTAGCATTTACAAAATTTAGCCGTTACACGACATGGACCATTATCAGGTATCCTTACCACGTAGGAGTCTGCAGGCCATTCACTCAAACCTATTGCCTTCCGATAGATTCTGTCCCTGGGAGAAAAAAATGCAAAGACTTAAGGTTTAATAAACTCTTCTGAAAGGATCAGGTTGTAATCAAGATAGTGAAGATACTCAAGTATGTGGTTAGGCTGCAAAAATGCAGTGGACAGTTTTATCTAGGGTCTATAGTAAACTAAGACTACATGTTGTAGTCCACCAAAAATGAAAGAGAACACTTCATGTTTTCAGATTTAAGTAACAATTGGAAAATTGACATCCATTTTACAGCTGTACCCATAAATAGTCAACCACATTGTGGTTTTTAACAGTGGGCCACCGAGTAAATCAACAGATATTTTATTGCCCTTCCCCGCCCATGTAGAATATCTATCAGACTATAAATCAGACTATAAATACTCATGTTTGATAGTAACTCTGTGCTTGTGTTGAGGGGAATACATACATGCAGCTGATCGGGCATTGACACGTCAGGTTTCCGTTTCCTAAGCGCTGCTTCACCTTTTCCTCACAATCCACTGAAGCAACATTCAAAAAGCTTTATACTGCAAGTTGTCTGATCAAGGAGGTTTAAAAAGAGAACTCTTTTTAAACCTCCTTGGTCTTATTGCAAATTGTACGTTGATGTAGCAGCATCTTTTATATGAAGGAACAATGAAGAGAAATAATCATCGAGCAAAAGAATAAGTACACTAGACTGATATCAGGATTTGGGCTCTCATTACCTTTAGAACAGACAAAATAAATGGCAACGTTCTGACATGTCAACCTATCAAAGAGGGTGAAAGAGGTACTGGAAGAGACGGGAACCATGTTGATGTGCCAGAACCACTATGTACAATTTTTTTTGTCTATACCTTGGGAGAAAACCTCACCATACACGAATCAAATACTGACCGACAGACTTTGAAGAGTTGCAGAATTCTGTACCATTCGGCTGGAGGAAGGTGACATCAGCACAGCCGCAGATCTCCACCATGTGTTCCTGATGGCAGGTGGCAAGACAATTCTAGAGAAAACAAACAAACAAAATAAATAAATATCTTCAGCTTTTTAGGACTGATTGGGACACCAGTACCACAATTACATTGGTGCATTTTCTAAAGTGGTGCTCAGAAGAGGTTTGCCATTGCCGCAATATTTCATGAACTACTTATTAACGGTCAAATTTTGGTTCTACGAGGGGTGATCCAAAAGTTCTCGGCCTCTCCCAAAAAACGTGATGGCAGAAAAATTTTTCTTACGTTATTTTTTAACATAGTCTACTCTAACTTCAATGCACTTGGTCCAGTTATGTTCCAGCTTTCCTTTCCCTTGTGGAAGAATATTTCGTCTGAAGCCCTAAAAAATGCCTAAACCACGTCAATGACGCCATCATCACCATGAAAACGTTGACCACGTAAGTGGAACCCCAGTTTAGGAAACAGGTAGAAGGCCCACAGTGCTAGGTCAGGTGAATAGGAAGAGTGGGGTTAGACTTCAAAGCCACATTCGTTTGCTGCTGCCACTGACCCCTGTGCTGTGTGGACAGGTGCATTGACAGCACGTCAACTCGGAGCTTTTCTCCCATTTTCTCTGTGATTGTTTACCTCAAATGCCGCAATTCCGGTGCACAGAACACCCCGTTGATGGTTTGACCCTCTTGCAGGTAGTCAATAATGATTACCCCCTCACTGGCCCAGTAAACAGAGCCAAAAACCTTTTCAACGGGTAAAACTCGCTTGGGATGCTGGGAACCGTTCTTCGTCAATTATTTGCTCTGCTATTTTGATTCGGGGTGAAAGTGGTGAACCCATGTCTCATATTGGGTGACAAATCGTTTGAGTAAGTTGTCTTGATGGACTGAATTCGTTCCTTGAAATGCCCAGCCTATTTAATGTGTGATGTTCAGACAACATTCTATGCACCCATCATGCAGACAGTTTGCTCATCCCCAGGATGTACGACAAAACATTGTGAAATGTACCACAAGTCAGGCCAAAGAACCTGCTACATGTTGGACAGTCTCACATCTGTCATTCGCTACCATGTGATGGATGGCCTCAACTGGATTGTCCATGGTGCTGATTTGTGGCATCCTGACATATGTTCATCTTTTGTGCTCTCCTTGACGCGCTTAGAGCTAGCAACCCAGTTCTTTGTGGTTAAATAAGAAGGGGAGTCATCACCAAGTGACTTGCTCATGTCTTTATGGATTTCCCTAGGAGACATAGCTTTTTATCGATACACTTGATCACAGCACACGCTTCTGGTGCGGCCATTTTGTGATTTTGCCCTCACCCGCCCCATTTTCACGGGGCGTCACGTGCTAATTAATGAATGTAAAAATTTGCATTTTTGTGGGCAGTGATGTAAGACGTCATAGTATACAGTTATACCAAAGAATATGCGTTTGACCTCTATTTTCTAGGTGGGGCCGAGAACTTTTGGATCACCCCTCGTATTTCTTTAAGATTTAACATTTTTTATAAGCAACCAAACATAGTATGGGTAGAACCCTTTTGTAAAGTTTGTTGTAAGTGGTGGTGCTTGAGACAGGTTGGCGGTTCATTCTCTGAAGCTTGAATTGGTGATAGCATGTATCAGCAGGTAAAGTGTCATGCGATTATCAGAAGTTGTACAGAGAACTCGCCTGTTGAGAGTACATCTGAGGATAGAGAAGATGACGGCCCTGTCCATTGGTGCAGTTCCCGTACACGCCACCTAATCGAGTAATGGACGTCTGGACAAGAAAAAAGAAAGAAAAACAATATCATTGATATATTATGTGTAGATAAGACTTACGAAATGTCCATTCGACAAAACTAAGATAAGATAACATTGAAGTAGTTCAAACAACCCGTGATGACATAAAAGTGACTCAAAAGGATTGAGATTAATATATAACGTGCGTATTGTGCGTACGGCTGCGTATGGAAGAAAATGCCATACGCAATGAGTAGTACGCAGACGTGCGACAGGGCCCTTATTACGAAGGTTCCGTACTGTTGCTGTCTCGATGAAACGACCTCTTCGCATTTTTCTTCAGTATTTGAGCGTTCATTTTTTGAAGCAACACGTGTTTCTATTATTATTATTTTTATTATTATCATTATTATTATTATCATTATTATTATTCAAATACCAACACATTTTGCATTTGGTCAATATTTATAAATCCGGCATCCCAGCATTTCGACACATAATGGAATCATCGGGGATACAATTATACAAATGGCAATGTTTCATCCACATTTATCATTTTGTAGGTGTGATATTTCATCTCTCAGAGATAAAGTTATCACGATCCGTACCAGTCTGAGTCCGGCGGAAGTTAGGAACCCTGGGGCTGCGTCAAACCCTTCGGACTCTGGGAACGGGAAGACGTATGGGTTGTGGATCACCACACGTGCCCCTGCCTTCTCCGCTATGGCGGGGATGTACTCATCCTGTTCTATGTACAATATCAGAGACAGACCTGGCAGGACAAAAATAAGATATCAGCAATTCAACGCCACAGTTGCCACAGAGTTGCCCATGTAGGTACCGTTATGTAGGTTTGATTGTCTTTACTTCTGCGTGTAGAGGGAAAAGGCACCAGTTTGCACATCTGGAATGTAGACCCCACCGACGTCTTAGTTATGGCACAAATTAAAATATTTCGTTAATTAATTCATTAACTAAATTTTGCATAAAATTGCATACATTTGCAAGTTTGCATGCATGAATAAATTTCATAAATTGATCCAGACTACCCTGTTATCTTGTCTTAGAAACTTGTCACTTTGTTTTTTTTTTTGACATGTCAGTAGAGGACATACATTCTTCCATCAGTTGAAAACAAATAGATGTTGACTGTAGTCCTCTACAAACTATTACAGAAAGGATGGCAGCAACGTACATATGTTGAGAAAGAGTGTGTTTCAACGTGGTCATGTGACTTCTAAAGCCTCTGGACAAGACGCGCTAGATACTGAATATTGTACACTAGATCACTGACTGTTGTAGCTAGAAGGCTAGGAATAAATCATGCTTTACCATGTAAAGGCCCTGCACTTGTGGCTGTGTGTAACACTTCCCCATCCTTGTCCTTGTTGAAGGTAAAGCAGTTTCCATAAGTACTGTCCTCAAATGTTGTGAAATTCCTGTAGAAATGGACTCAATTTTAGTATCTATAAAATGTTATTTAACTTTTTAAGAACCCATCCACACCTATCATTATATATCTTGTAATTCAAACCATGCGAACATCATAAATCATCTTAACCGTATGAGCTAAAATAAATTACTAATATAAAATTCCCCTTTGCCTCGGACTGAGTCCATTTAAACTGTAAGTGCACAACATGGTGTCAGAGGTGGGATACAAACCCATCCGTGACCTCCACTCAGGGTAGGCCCAGAGGAGGACTAGTAACGTTACCTGTGTGAGCATGTTCTTCCATCAAACTGACATTCCTGGATGAAGTCCCGTCCTTGGTGCCCGAGGGACTGTCTCATGGAGGCGGTCAGTTGCACCAGGAGTCCCATGAAGGAGTTGACCATTTCAAAGTCACCATGGTAGCCATCGTAGTCATAATCATCATCATCCTCATCACTCTGGAAAAGAAACGGGTGTACAAGCCGATCACTTTTCCTAGTCTGAAATAGAGACAGCTCTGTAAGAGTCGTAAGAAACTTCTCAGGCGGCCGTTCTCAAAGGAGCAACTGCATGTTGACAACTAGTATCGGGTCGTTAGCCGTTGGCTTCGGTAGCCAAAAGCACTTCGCGCGCCTATACCGCGACGAGGGAGTTGAGTCCGAGGGGATTTAGCCGGCCCTATTACTAGTACCTAACAAACAGTTGTGCTGGGGCCACACAGGCCAGCTTTTTGGCGCCATGTCTAACACGTATATTTTTAGATATAAAAAATATTTTAAAATACCCAAAGAAAAAAAATTGCCTCAGACTCCCCGAGGAAGACAAGGCAACTAGGACCAATCGTTACTTCTACATCTAGTAGGCAAACATCACCGAGGCGGTCGACTTATTTCCTTGGCGGGGTAAAGACTTACAGTGGCCGAACAAAAACAGGGTACAGCCCTGGCGTTCAACCAGGTTACTGAAAGTGGAGAAGATAGTTCATTTTAATCACCAGAAGAAGGCTCATATGTCTGTACTTCTCCTTTTTAAGATCAGCCTCCTGGTTTAGAGGTGAAAGACAAGAAACTCTGCATAGAGCCCAGGACGTCACGGCCATAGTTTGTGTTAAACAGTAGTATTTAACACAACAGATTCTAGTCTTAAATTTCTCTTTTAAGAGTACAAAACATGTACACCTGTTTGACCTGTATAAACATACGGGTCATGCAGGTGTTTTGTATGGACACTGTCTCTGGGCAGGTTGCACCTCGTTCCCTTTTCTCGCTAGACCTTCTCATTCCGTATTCATCTACCAGACATTAGAATCATATAAGACGTTACCACTCAGGAATTCAGACTGGACATACATACGGTATTTGTTTGTGAACGAAATATTTCACTAACACTCTTCGGTTGTTGTGACAAAAGAAGGCCTTGTTGAACACAAGAAATATTCGCGCCCGAGGCGACGATTATACTGCTCACTGGACCAAGTAAATGTGCTTCCTTGAAAGTATTACACGCATGTAACCGGCCACATTACTGACTTGTATGGATAAAATGTTAATTTTTTTGGAGGATTAGAGCTATAAGGTATAAGTCAATGTTGGACAGTTCGGTAGACATTGATGAATCTAGTATCTCTCAAGAGCAACAAAACACCGAAACAAGGACGCCTAACGGACAATGAACCCATATATGCCATCACTGACATGGATGGTATAGTGATGCCCTTGTGCTTTCGTGCTTTGCGGATGTGACCCTAAAAATCCCAAGGACATGTATATTAAGCTATTAGTTTCATCACTGGCCATGGTGAAACAGTAGCGACATGTGTTCACTCGGACATGTGAAACATGACTTTCGGTGTCTGCACAGAACGTTAACTTTTTATTCTGGCAGGACATAAAACGATGTCAACACCAATTCAGCCTCGAGGAGTTGATAAAAACCAACAGTTTGATAAAAAAAAAGTTGGGGTTAATTTTTCTATCGAACACTTAACTTACATCACTCGCCATGCCTAGAATGCGACAGGAGCTTACAATTCTATCTTTTTGGGCCATTGTCAGTCAAACAAGAAATATGGCCATACTTGTTATATACAAATGAATGGGATCATTCCAACTAACCGGCATCTCGCACACGCAGTCGTCCCTCAGTAAGACATCTGGAGCCGCGATAGTTCCCGTTTAGAACTTTTATTCAGCCTGTCACATGGGGCGGTCTTTCTTTCAGGAGGACCCAAATCCGTTCCACGTCATTTCTGTGTTGTTTTTCAGAGATCAAGTTGGTTCTACAGACGAAATGACGCCAGCGATGTCTCGGTTGCCTGATATCATTCATATTGCATCTCGCTGGTACGCTGCTGACAATATCAAGTTCCCCGAATACCACAAAGGGTACTATGGCTACTTCCAATAGAAAAGAAGGATGGATGAATCGGAGTCGAAGCTCTACGACACACTGCCAGGTGCAGTCAGGTACCATCATATAGCAAAGAACACCACAAGCTATCGTTTTCAGGTAAAGCCTAAATAATTTACGGTTCTTTTCTCCACAAGTAGCAAAGTAAACCCCCCGATTCTTGTCTATTCACCTGAGATGAGAAGCACGCATCCCTCACTCTTTTGAGCAGTATCCAGTTTCATGACCAAAAAATGAATAGCTATTGATCTGTTATCACCAAGGCTTACTGAATGATATTCAGCCCAAAAGCAATACTATAGTGCTGAATAAGCTTTTAAAGAAAAAGATGTCTCATCAAATTTGTACTCATCATGCGTGATACTTGGTCACGTCCCCATGCGTCATAGACACAGTGCCAGGATCTGGGCGGTACCGAGGATAAACATCGATCATTGGTGGTGCAAACAGCCAGGTTCTGGTTCAAACTGTATGTGGTAAAGTCGTAGTAACGGAAATTACTCATCATGAAATTGTCCACTGATTTAGGACAATGTGGCTGCGGCTAATCTCCAAGCAGATCTTTTGGTGGCTGCAAAGGCATAATTTAAGTGGCCAGGCTTTATCCATCAAAGGTTCATCGACCAGACAGTTGTATGATGGTAACTGCCTGTCCAATGGATAGAGCCTGGCCAATTTGATTCTGTCTTTGCCAAAAGATTTGCTGCAAGTAGATTAGCCTGCGGCTTGATGATCACTTTTTACCACGGTAACCAAACAAACAGTGCCGTCCAACAGCCGGAACAACATGGTGATCAGGTTAATATGTTTTGTACCTCAGGGGTTGTTTTTAAAGAACAGCTTCTTCATTAGTTTGGCTCGAGTGAACTGTGTGAACTCTCTCAGTAAGGTCAACAAGTAGATACTGCCTGTTAAAAACTACAATCTGGCGGACTGTAGTTTAACAGCCCTTTAATCGTTAATTTGTAATTGTGCTTGATTGTTTGTGACCTTGAGCACGAAACGTTATACAGAAGGTATGCCTCACACACCCTTCACACTTCACAGGGTCCGAATCGACAGGAGTCAAGCAGAACGTTAACAAGGCAGAAAGCATGCCAACTTAGACTGGCCATACCTACTCTCCAAGCAGAGGTTGCATGAGAAGATTGTGTCCTTTCTATCATACGCCCCGTTTTCTGGAGTAGCCACAGAGTAAAACGTACTCAGAAAACGGGGCGTATGATAGAAAGGTCACAATCTTCCACACCAACCTCTGATTGGAGAGTACACACTAGTGGCGGAATGAGCCACCAGAATAAAAAAAAGATTTGTACATTCCTGGCTATTCGAAATGTATCATATATATAAAACTTCAGTACTCGAAATGCTTGGGCCCATTTCGGTGTCATACTGGAGTTACAATGCCGTTCGCCTTTTTCCAATTCGAAGTCGCCTCGAAAGCTTGAAGCATGAATGCACTTCAGACATCCATAAATATAGAAAGAATTAGATGACATTACGGCTACATTTTTCCAGTTTAAACTTTGGTACAGCTTTATGGGGGGACTACTTGTTCTCAAAATAAATGGAAATGTTACGGTTGGGCAAAATGATCTCTTCCAAGGAGATTCGCGAAAAACACCCCATGCTTTAGTGATGATCGATTCTATTTTGCTTCAATCATAGGCAAGCATCTTACCGTACTATTTTGCGTAGTTGTTGGCGCTGTAGCTACTGTGGTGCTACCTGTGGCTGGCGTCGATCCATTCGAGTTCGGATTGTTCTGACCTTGTGGCTGTGGTTTAGGTATGAAGCCGGCGTTCTGAAAAGCCGCGCTCCCGCGTTTGATGAGCTCGCGATAGCGGAGAGGGTTGGCGTTACAGATCGTCACGGCGGGAAACTCCAGCTCCGACCACTCGATCTTCACGTCTGTGTTGACGGGATAAACCAGATACTTGTTGACGAGCGTCTGGGCCTGGTACAAGAAGTAACTGAAGGATGCCAGGAACAGGCACGTCCAGAACAGTCGGCGGGGCAGCGACTTTGTGGTGACGGCCCGGGGGATGCCGTGTGCCGAGGTGTTCTCTCCGTACTTCCGCAGGGTCGAACGAACGCTTGGCCTCTTCTCAGACATTTTTCCAAGTCAACTTTCTGTGATACTACAAGCGTATACGGCGGTTCGCTTTGCCCGCGGTCAGCACTCAGGGCAACAAACTTCGGCTGTCTTTAGTTTTTCACTGAACAATATACGTGACGTTACTTAACGAAGCTGTCAATGTCTATCTGCTCATCAAGTCATCAATGGAAAATTCGACGTTGGCTGTCTCCGACCTAAACCTTAGCTAATAACTACTATACCATGAGAAGTCCAAACTGATGTCACATAGTATACTGCAGACAATTTCTGGTATGACTTGAAGGTGCTCTCGCTGACTAGTACTGCCCTGCACGGTCTCGTGGGAATAGCTTAGGGAATCGACAAACTTGATAGACCGGGTACTTAGGATGACGTCAGCCGGGCCCCTCCCCACAGTAAACATCGACAACCTGCTGTAGTTAGATTTCACCTTGAGTGCTGCTCGATGTTTCTCCACAAGCTTCAAATTGACCACGAAAATTTTGAGCATGACCAAAACATTCGGATCGGCCACAAGAATGGGTACAGATATTTGGAATGCAGTGAGAATTTCTAGAATGCAGTTCGAATATGTAGGAATATACAAGGAATTCCAAATCAGACGACATCCGGTAGATAGGCACTCATTTTTACTTGAGCTGAGTTATTCCCAAGGGCAAAAGGGCCTGGCAGAACGTCTTGGTTTCGAGGTCAAACACCATACCCATGAGTCACATAAAACTCTGTCTCTTGTCTTAACAGGTGCATCATAACTTAGTTGACAGATGACACGCGCGACGCTTAAGCTTGCTCTTAAGTATCTTTACCTGTTACTCTAAGGACCTACTTGTCATGTATATTGCCTATAATCCTACATGATGAAGTGATGTTACTTATAAGCTTGCAGTATAAAACAGCCAGATCTCATAAACACCCCTTGTAAGAAGGATAATACGTCATAAGAAAACATGTCTCCCATACGTCAATTAAATCCTTATGAAATATTTAGCATTTCCTTCTCATATAAACCCGGGTGAATCTTTGCAAAATTTGCTCAGCAAATAAATTTTCTAAAATGAGGAATACTTTTCAAGCAGGGTACACACGCTGGTAGATAAGACAAGACCATATGAGCCATTTTTACCCATTTCTCTAGATCTGAACAACATTTGAGTCCTAATGGCAACATTGGCTGGGCACAAACGTGAAACACATACTAGTATACTAGTAAGACACCAAAGCAGAAAACAGTCACAACAATCAATTTGGTTGACCTTTCATTTGTAATTTTGATATTCAAAGTTTCTTCCCTTTAGCAACAATTGCCACCTGTTGATGAGACAATGCACAGTATGTACAGGTACAATATAGCATTAATGATAATTTACACAGGACTTGGGTAAGTTAACACAGATCTGGAAAACCTAACTGGAGGGGAATGACTGTAACATGGCACACACTGTTTTCAGAGTCAATGAAAGTTTTCCTTCCAACAATTTCTTTCCGTCTTGAACTATTGAACTCTACATTTTACTTAAAACAACTGATGCATTTGTGTAGCCTTAATCCATTATAAAGTAATCTTAATCTTCTTGACTTTTAGTAGAATGTATTTCTACATTCACCATACAGACTACTTTAAGTGCAAGCTGGGTCGACTCTTTCAGCATTATTTAAAAATAATGCTGATGTTTTTTCCCCAAACACTACAATGTAGGTTCTCTATAATTTCATTAACCTATGTTTGTGAAAGATTCCTCACACTTTGTAAGCACGATATTTACACTTTATATTTAGATTGATATCTTTTTCTGCTTGTCTAAAACACTAAGAAAGAAGTAGTGACCTCACAGTTAAGGCATGTCACCTTCTCCCTATTTTAGGTAGGAGGCTTCACAATCAAACTTATATACATGTACACTGAATCTAGCTGTATCTGCATATTTTTACAAGAAATGGTTTAGATTTGCTAAAAGTGATTGTGATGTCAGCTAGTCTATACAGAAGTAAGGTCCCATTGTTAGAGACTGAAATATCTTAAATGACTCCAAGCTGATAATAAAATCAGGTGATTATTCAGGCAATTTTCAGTTGACCACTTGATTTGTCATTGATAACATTTTGTATGACATGATCAATCATTCTGTGCCTATCACATGTACACAGCTGCTTTTTTCTTTAATCATTCACTCTCAAGATATTGATCAAGATCACTCTGGTTTATTTTTATTATGGTAGTTCATCTGTGTTGGTAGATACATTTTTAAAGTTAAAACTTTCGTTTCAACACAAAAGGCAAATGTTATCACTTGGAGCTTTCGACCAGTCACTCTGGTCTTCCTCAATAGACTGACCCAGTTAGACTGGTCACATGGCTTCTTGGAAGTGTGACGTCAACACTGGGTTAGCACTGGTTTATTTTTGTTTGTAACAACAACGCTACCTAGTGGCAGCCAAACAGCTGAATGGCGAGGTTTGGGTAATCATCATCATCATCATCATCATCATCATGCCTCTGGATTTTAAGGTCAGTGAGGTACACTTGATAAAGTTACTCCAGTATGCCCTATCCCTCATAGCAGACACTAGTGCAGTCCCTGCAAGACCAGCATCTCTCACTAACATAGACAAAAGTGTAGTATAAGGCTGTCCCACTCTACATCTCCCAGTGGGAAGCCACTGTATTAGTCTACCAGCTGGTTCATTTGGGTGAATAATTATGTTAATTACTGGACTCCCATTCGTCCAAGTCGTCGACTCCGTCCTCATCATCAGAAGGAGTCTCTGTTCTCCGTTTGATCCTGTCTAAAGCCTCGGTCAGCAGCTTGGCGTTGCTGTCAGACAGGGACGTGACGTTTGACTCCTCGGACCGCTGAACTGGCTTCAGCTTAATGCCGAGTTTCAGCTGGGCCAGGACGTTTGTCATGGGGTCACCTGGTGAGGGGAGAAAAACAAGTGGGCATTGATTTTCACAAGCTTTGGCAGTCAACTGACCAGGATTTTAAAGAGTGGATGCAAATTTTTCATTGAGGCTAGTCATGAACACAAATCTGTGTTGTGGAGCACGTTAAGGCATGCTGGACAATATTCTCACTAGGTAAGTTTAAACTGCCTGGAATTACATACAAATGGGTTAAATGTAGGTGTAACAGGTTGTTGTGAGATAATTCATTATCATCATCATCACCACATTTCAGTGTAAGATAATTCTAAGTAATCAGCAACTGTTGCAATTATTTCCTGCAAAATTGAAAGTTGTCTGTGTGTTTTAACTGCAATTTCAACGCTTCCCTGTAAAGTGTTGTTGCATGCGAGTACATGTATTTCAAGCCCTGTATGTGTACCACATTTGAATACATCATCTGCACATAAACCATGTTGACCGTTATGAGGAACATCCCCCAGTAACCAAGCACATTGGTGGTCAGTGAAAGTGTGAACTCATTGCTATTCAACATACCTCCGCCTTGCAGATTTCCAGACCTTGTTTCTTCAGGAGGTTTCTTTAAGTGTTGCCTTGCAGCGACAATATCCTTGGGATCAATCGATCCCAGAGTTTTCTGTTCTTGCTTCGTTCTGTCACTGTTTTTCCTGGGTTTTAGTTTGGGCTGGAAGCCAGCTGGGGTTTGGAGGCCAGGCGGAGGAGGAGGGGGAGGGGGAGGGGGTGGCTGCTGTGGAGAGGGTGGAGGTGGTGGAGGTGGTGGGGGTAAGGTACACCCAGGGGGTGGATAAGGTGGTGGGGGAGGGGGTGCAGGTGGAGTAACCATGGAGGTGGTTGAGGACCCATCTGTTGGTTTGTTGTTTGATTTAGATGCCACAACATTGGCCTGGCCACTTTTGGAGCTGGGACTTTTCCTGTAACAAAAAAAATCATGCATCATTTTAAATCAGGAGATGCCAGTATTTCATTAATATACTATTACAAAAAAAATGCATTGTTTATAATCAAGAGATGCCATTATTTTATTAATACACTATAGCAAAATGACTAATTATTTCCTCATCAAAGACCGAATTCGTCTTATATATAGGTCTTGTATACCCACAACTGTAGCAACAAACCAATACACATGATTGTATGACATCATAAAATTTGTGGAAAAGCAGTACACATCATTGTATGAGAAAAAAGAAAGTCCATCTCACTTTCGAGTTCTCTGCACTGTTTCCTTGGGTTGACTCCCTGTGCGCTTCCTCTGACCAGGTGCCTGGTACCGGGGTGGCTTGATGGTTACAGGGGAGGGGTACTTCTGTATGGTGGAGGTAAAAAAGAATTGTTTAAATCCCAAAGAGATTAGGCAAAACTATGATCTATGATTCCAATACACACACTCTTGGAGGGTCACTTTGTGGCCAGCTAACAACAATCTTGCTGAGGTTTAACTTACTTCAACTCAACGATATAAAAAACTATTTGCAGCATCATAACAACCTTGTACAAATCTCCTGTACAAACCTTCTTGTAATTCTTTAGTCTATCCAGAGCCTTCTGTCTCTCACTGTCCCTCCATTCCTTCCTGTTCTCTTCTTCTTGTTTCTGCTGATCTCTTTTCTACAATCACACAAAAACATGCATCATAATGCAAGTTGATTTTGGTACCTATCCTAGGGGACTCAATGTCATAACAGTGGAAACTGCATCTGAGAGATATTGTATGGTGTTTTTCCAAGATCTCAAAGTAACTATACAATTGACAGAACTCACAGAAGGCACAATGGTGTGTGTGTGTGTTCTGTGTGTAAGGAGGCCTTGTACTATACATGTAACGTTATATTGTATATACTTGTACCATTTGTATGGCATGGTGCCTGGTAACATCATCTTGCTGCTGCCTCTTTGCATCTTCTTCATCTTGCTTCTGTCTGATGAGCATTTTCTGTGATGACACATCAAATAAAAATTTAATACAACAGAAATCAAGCTTATGTTTTAATGATGGATAGAAGTGTTAGAATTGTGTTCTGTGAACTACGTCGGTTGAAGAATGGTGGCTTTTGACCAGATATATTCACTGTCATTACATATTCCCAAGCTGATTGTTTTGAAGATGTTACCTTGTTATTTCTGATGAAGGCCCTTTTCCTGAAGATTTTGTTGAGAGTTATTTTGAGCTGTGTGACACGGGGGTCAGCCTGACTGTTGTTGAACTGAGGAAGGTCAACGTCCTCTAGGTCTTCTGGAGTCTCACAGGCGTCATAGAACATCACAGTGTCTTCTTCATCTGTAGACAAGTTCAGCAAAGCAGATAGGTGAATACGATAAAATTGGCAGCCTGTTGCTTTTTTTACTCAATTGTCACCATATGCAACAGGACCTGAAGGCTACTTTAAAAAAAAATCAAGGTTATAAGTTTTATACATGTATATAAGAGTATACTAGTACTTGGTGGGACTGACTTATCAGCTAGGTCACTAGCCATGAACATTTGTTTGAACTACACATACACTATAAGTCTTTAGTTAGTTTTGGCCCTGCCCAAAATTTCAGCAAGCAGTCAAGATGAAAACAGGGTACTAAGCTCCTCTTTACTATAAACGGTGCCCATGAAAATGTGTAATACTATATCATTTGGGTGCCGAGTTTGTTCTGACTCATGTTGATTTTCCAGTCTGAAATCTAAGGACCAATACTGTAAATCACAATTATTCTCATGGTACTTTTATATTCACAGTTTTTGTGGTCACTTCTGTACTGCAAACTTATCATATCGACTTTCTTTTTGCTGCACCTGCTGCCACTGCGAACAAAATGTATTAGTTCTGCAAACATGTTCATTAGCTCAGACTGCAAACATTTGCAACTGCGAACATAAAGTGATTTACAGTGGATTGAAGTGGTATGATCTTACCTTTCAGTTCTTTCTGAATGACCCCGAGCTGTTTCCTACACAAGGCTTCCTCTTCCTCCATGACCTTCAGCTGCACATCGTACAGTTTGATCTGTATGGAGTAGTACTTCTGTTCCAGCTTCTCTAGCTCTAACTTAAGGTTTGTTCCCTCCTCAAGGAAAGCCATCTGGATGGAAAAGACAAAAAAGAAGTTTTGTTGTTGTTTTTATTAAAATAATATGTACTACCAACACAGATGAACTTTCATGATAGGAAAAGGTTTGATTCTGTTCCTACGACACATCTGGCATTCTGAGAAGACAGCATAGAGGAAGCCAAAACCCAGAACATTCAAAAATATAATTCAATTAACCTTGACAGAGCTATATCTTCCTTCAACTCCAAAGTTTGATGATAATAACTTCATTGCTCAATAATTGTATGAATACAACATATTGGAACTTCTACTATTTCTTTAAAAAGTTTAGGAAATTAATTTACGATCATTTATTGGGATAAATTGTAGTGTGGCGATGACAATATATATACTTGTACAGTCTTCCCTTGTCTTGAAATAACAATTCCAATTAAAACACCCCCCAACCAGCCCACTAGCACTGATTAGGTACCTCTTGCTTGATTTTTCTCCTCAGTGTCTGGAACTGTTTCTCCTTTGCCCTGAGCATCTGTAACGTATCCCCAGACACTTTCTCTTCTATCCTGTTCAGTCTACCAGAGGCATGGAGATCCCAGGTGGCCTTCCCAAACTTCTGTTTGTCTGCCAGCATTCTCTCCTTCATCCCTGCACAAAATGTGTTTATTGTTTTATTTTATTTTGCACCTACTTCAAAATAAGAAGAATCTCACACATATATATATGCATCATAGTCAAAATAGATTTTTGTGTTACTTGTACTTGGCTATTTGTGCTAATTGCACTTGAAGCCAGCTAAAGATGTGAGCTCCTTTTGATAACACAATTTTAAATATTACAATGATGTATGTATGTTTTACTTCATGATATAATGTTGTACAGCCTAGACTACCTCTGGATTGTGTTTTTTTGAGCAGAATCATAATAGCAAGATGACCAATCAGGATCTCCCATTTGATATGAGGTGCAATATGAATTTGGCCAGCCAACAAGTGGTCAGTTATTCTTAAGACCACCTGTTTCTACAATTTACATTATGGGTGAGCGTGTTGCTTTTTTTTAAAAACTTGAATGCATCCCACAATGTCCCTTTTTCTTACCTGTTGAAATATCAACACATTCACTGAAGTATTTGATCTGCAGCTGTAGAATGGCATCTGTGGCTGTCTCATATTGTGTCTGCCATTCATTGTACTCCTTAACATACTGTGACCTCCGACCTTCCCCAATGTCTGGGTCCTGCACCAGTTCTTGCAACTAGTAGGGGAACAGTTGTACATTATTATTTTTTTTTTGTAATTCGAACATCTTTTCAGATTAACTACAGAAATTTGATGAATTTTGGCTGTATTTAACTTTATGATTTCCTTGGTGACCTCTCACTGGTGACCTCTCACTGTTTTCCTGTGTTACTTTGAGAAGAGAACTCAGTTAGAACTTAGAGAGAACTTAGTTAGATAAATTTATAGTCATTAATATTAAAGCTTATGTGTGAATTTTACATCACAGCAGCTATTCCTGCACTCTTGCACTTGCAAATCCTGCACTGCTTGGACACTGTTCAAAACTTAACCATCTTAGACAATTCCAGTGCCAAAGGATATTGTGGGTTACATGTTGTTAGTTGGACCTGTACTGTTCTGACTGACCTCCTGTCTTTTGATGAAGGCCACCTCCCTGACATCCAGGAAAGGCTGCAGGTTGTAGTGGAAGAGTTCTACCATGGCCAACAGTAGGTCCTCCACAGCTGTACCCTCCAGCTCGTACACACCTAACATGTCCAGCATGTTGATAGAGCCTGCCCGCAGGGCAAGCACCTGGAGAAAGAGTCAGATAATTTGACAATTTTTTATATGTTAAAAGTTTTCTTGTACACAAGGACATTATATAGAGTCCTTGATGTACACAACTGAGTGATATTTGAGTTTTTTAAACAGTGTTCTGGCAAAATGCCAGCTACCTTCTGTAGGGCTTCCTCAGGGTCACTAGGTGGCGCTCATCAGCAGTGAGACTGAGTCCTAGATCCTAGATGTGACTGAGTCTGTATCCCCTTGTCGTTGTTTGTGACAGTGTCAAATAATGGATTTTATATTATAATGTCCTTGATATATGTTAACTGTGGTGGGATTCTAGTGATGAATACGGAAAGTATCACTATAGATTTATCAAATAACAACAACAAACTTGAAGATGACCTGCCTCTTTAAGATGGTCTGCAGCTCGACTCACTGCATCCTCGTATCCTCTTCTCTTTAAGTCGTTCAAGTTTTCGAAGTAGGCGTCCGTGCTGGAGTCTTCCATGAACAGTGTGTCCACAACAAGTTTCTTTCCACAAACGTCCAGGGCGACCCTAAGGTATGTTTCTACATCACTGACAACTGTCTCGGACACTTCAGTATCATTATTATACGTCCCCATGTAGTAGTTAAGGTAGCCCCAGAGGGTTGACATCTCTTCAGGCATCACTGGAAGGTACGGTTCGAGTTGGGGATAAACCAGAGACATCTGCTGATGTGCATGACGGATGTCTTGGAAGGAAAACATCCCGGCCCAACTTCTATCGTCGTCCGAACTGCGCTTCTTACACTTGGCGACGTTGTGGCAAGTTATGGCCAGTTTGTTCTCCGCGTTGTTCCAGCCTACGAGAAACTTCAGACGAGTCCTGGCGTCCGGATCATCGAACGGCGTCTCCTTGATCGCTATCCAGCCTTCCAGACTGTCTGGCTGCTCCATACTGTACGTTATGGACATTTTTTAACTAGTTAAGTATTCTGAAAACATCTGTCCGTATGAACTCCGAGGGATTTACCCCGTGAGTCAGAGTCTTAAGGTCGCGGCTGTCTTCTTTCTCAAACATTGTGCCTGACTAAATTGGAGAAAAATATAGAAGTAAGAATGGTCAAAATCCACCTAAAGATACTTGACATTAAGTACAATTAATACAGATATATCACTTAAGTATTTCAGCATCATTGCTATATGTTTTTAAAGAATTAAACCGAGATAATTACCTACCAAATAAACAGGCAGCGTAGAAAATCTAAGCGGGAGAAGTTTTTAGGGTCCTTTCGGTGACCCGTGACGAAGTAGAAGAACAGCTGGAAAATTCAATGTTTCGTCGCTTCTCGTTTGCAACATTTCAACAATAACACACCTCAGAGAAATTCCTGCCCGGTAAGGAAATGACTGAAGATTCTAGCGATTCGTGCTCGGTGGCTACGGAGTCTTCAGGAGTGGAGGTTCTATATCGGGACCCAGCAGCGGACGGGAACGTTAGTGGCAGCGCAAAGGAGCCGTCAGATGTTTTCCTGAGAAGTCTGGTGGATCTGGTGAACGATGACGATGTCAACGCAGTTCTACAGGCTCAGAGACACATGTAAGAAGGGCTTTCTTGTTCAGTGAAGCTTCATTGAAGTACATGTATTGGCTTTTGCTTTAATATGTGTCGCTCTCACACTACTCTCTGTGCATATGTTTATGTACTGCAGTTTTTGTATGTTCTGCCAGAGGGCGGTGATGAATAGACAGACAAATGTCAGGCCATGTTGATTTGATTATATGGATGACATCCGCGCGCGCATGAATTTTCGGCCGTTTCCAAAAAAAAAAAAGTTTTCAACCATACTGTAAATCGTGCAAAACAGTTGCTAAATGAGCAAAAATATACCATAAGTTGCAAGGAAAACATTTAGAAACGATACCAATGTCGTAGAATGCCAAAATCAAAGGAAAAAAGACAAAAATGTAAAGAAATGAATTCGAAGAGTAGATTATTCGCCATAACATATTCTGTGCCATTTGTTCAACCTTCATGACCACGTAGATTTCATAGTGAAAGCAACTTTTTTTTTTGCAAAACTTTTTTTTTATTCGCTCGCGCGCATCAGTTTTGGGGTTCCCAGAGGATGTCATCCATATAATCAAATCAACATGGCCTCATTATGTGATAATGTTTAGGTACTGTAAATCATAATTTTTTCGTTTTTCGCAGTATTTTTATATTCACGGTTTTCCTGGTCATTTCTGTACCTCAAACTTATCATTACCGTGAACAAACAATTTGCCGGCTTAATAATTCGCGGTGCAGAAGTGACCATGAAAACTTCTGGTAAACATAAAGTGATTTACAGTAGTTGTGTGAGCATGTCCATTTTCCTCTTCTGCTTTGTGAGATTTGTTTAACATTTTGTTTGTATCTGTGTGTGTACAGGGTGAACAGATTTGAGAAGACAAATGAGATGCTGCAGAGTTTCAACACCTTGTCGTCCATCCGGTTTGACGAGACACAGGAGATGTTTAAGAAGCACACCCAGACACTGCTGGACATGAAGAAGGACCTGGATCACATCTTCAGAAGAATCAGGTTGGTTTTTCACCTGCTGGCACTACCGACTGCAGCATAACTACAATGTACTGTACTGTAGGTTCATTACCTCCGTGAAAAATGGAGGTATTGTTTTTAGCATGTCTGTGTGTGTGTGTGTGTGTGTTTGTGTGTGTGTGTGTGTGTGTGTGTGTGTGTGTGTTTGTGTGTGTGTGTGTGTGTGTTTCTGCATGGCCCTTATGTCAGGTTGTAATAGATATGGTTGATTTAGTCTGTTCCAAGTCATTAATCCATTGATATAGCAGTGCTCCGTTGTTTTCACAGGTGTTTATTGTTACATGACCTCCTTGACCGCTGGTGTTGTTTCCATTTTATTTACTTACACTCCCCATCATTTACAGGGAACTTAAAGGAAAAGTCAGCAAACAGTATCCTGAAGCCTTCCAAGGTGACTACACCCAACTCTTGAGTGCAAATGTTGTTAGGAAACATTGCCAACTTGTACCATAACCCAATACCGGTTGCTGTAGAAATGCTAGTATTATGTATTGCAATGTGAGGTTAACTTAGCATGACTACTAACACAGTCTCATCATGTTGCTTCTTTAAAAAATGAAACTGCAACAGCAATACAAACAAAATACATCAATATTAGCATAAAAACTCACATGTAGAAGAGCTTTTATTCATTTATCAATCCCTTTATTTGTACAATATTAATTTTGTTCCTTGTAATAAAAGTTGTATGTATGTATTTGCCTGATGTATGTATCTTTGCATTTTGTGTTAACTTGTCTATGTTGTCCCCAGCTGCTGAGATACAGGTGCGACAGTGGGAGGAGTCAGCCATGTCCCCCACCTCACCACTCCCAGAAGGAGCAACACTCACAGCTGAAATACCAGCTACAGAAGACTGTTCCACAAATGATTCCTCTGTAGATCTACCAGGGCTACAGACAAACGTTTTACAGCCTCCACATCCTCAAGAAGAGGACTTGACATTACATTAGATTTGCTTGGTGTTACTCCAGGCATAAGAAAAGGTTATTGCCAACTTTAATTTCAAAGCAGATGGTAGTGTGGAGATTGTAACATATTAATTCGGACTGCCAGGCTTCTCTGACAACTGCACAGCTTCTACCCCACAATATCTGCTTGGAGATTAGCCAACTTGACCACTATTCAGAAATGCTTTAGTCTTTTTTTTTACATTTTAATATTGTTCAATTTGTGAGGATGGTCAGGATCAGAAGGTAATTTACATAATCATTGAAGAAATTTGATTATTCTAGTTTTTGTGTATTGTCTGTTCTGGACATGCCTTGGTGGTGATTTTTGGATGGTAGAGGTATGGATGATGTGGTATAGGTGTGGACCCACCTGACACCTTTTTTTGGATGCTTCTGAGGTC
Source organism: Branchiostoma belcheri (assembly GCF_001625305.1). Classification (NCBI taxonomy): domain Eukaryota; kingdom Metazoa; phylum Chordata; class Leptocardii; order Amphioxiformes; family Branchiostomatidae; genus Branchiostoma; species Branchiostoma belcheri. Next base: position 1,723,447 of record NW_017803046.1, read on the forward strand.
CTTAAAAATAATGCTTTCCTGGAGTAAAATGATTGTCCTGTGGACATTGAAGCAACAGTAGAGACTCATCTTTATATTCATGAATTACTCCATGTTTATTTATAAAGCTTTGAACACCATTTCACCACATTTTCAAATATGTCACATCAACAAGACAAAAATGTTACATCAAATAATGGATACATACTTTGGTTCAAGAGAATCAACAAAATAAGTTAACAAGAAATAGAAAAACAGACAAAAGTAACTAGGTCATTCAATACAATAGACATAAAAGGAATCCAGACTAATTCTGGATGCTCTGGCATGTAACAAGGCCGAGAATCACTAGTATGTACATAACATTGCATATGGAAGTTGTACAAGATTTCACACTGGTTTTAGCTGTAATGTTCTAAAAAAGAGTTATCAACAACCAACTTGTGCACATTTCATTTTGCAATTTTCATTTCAGTACCAACTGGTTTTCAATCATGCCTATCATCAAGGTTGCAGTCAGTGAAGAAAATTGTCTATGCTTGAAGCACATGTCCTTCAGTGTGATAGAATCGGGTTGGAGCAGACCCAGATACATATATTCATAGAAATGAAGCGCTACATTTCTTTGGATACAACACATTTTGCTGGACATTGACCTTTTGCAATTGCTGCAAGTCGTCGTTTATTACTTTACATGCTCTCTGTACAAGATGTACAAACTACAAAATAACAGTGCAAAGCAATTGCATAATGTTTACCTTCACATATGGTTTACTCTGTTTATTCATACTCAAACACATTCAAACATGATTTATTCAAATCATGACGTCGTTTGCGTAATTTATGAGGAAGTGCTATAATAGCCTTTTTGTTAAGATAAGGCTGTCATTGGGTGGAGAATATGATCAACTTATATATTCCATGCAAATGAGGCTCTTATTTACAAAATCAATGGTTAAAATTGTATAATTCGTCAACCGCAAGAGTTAACATCATTTGGCGAAGGTATGAGATCGTGGAACTCTTGTTTTTGCCGTGTTTTTATACTTTTTTAACAGGGTTTCATTTTTGCAAAGGAAATTCTTTTCTCACCCAACCCCGCTGACGTGTGTGATAATCCGGCACTGTAAAATGGTTACCCCTAATGATAATTTGATGGTTCCCGTGGAGGAACACTGTCACGTATCTTGAATAGCTTTGCCCCGTCCTGGGGTGAGTGCCGGCAGAGGTTGGGTTGGGTGAAAAAGAATTCCAGTGCAAAAAAGAAACCCCGATAAAAAACCCTAAAAACACGCCAAAAACAAAATAACTCAAAACCCAAACCTCTGCTTGGAGAGTAACGATTCTCACCTGCGCCAGAGATTGCAGGATGTAGGTAATCATAGATTTAATTGGATTTTGAGCTTTCTGACGTTTCTATTTTCCCGACTCACGATGTACATTAGAGCGTCCGTCGATGACGCAATCGGAAAGTCACGACAAAGACATGAAGTAAAACCGAGTTTCGTCTGCAGTATACAGATTATATAATTATTCCCGAGAGCGGTGTATGCATGTAACTGCAAGGACGTGACTGAAAACTACGGGTATACAGACAGAATGAACGATTCGGGAAGCCAACAAAAAAGTTTTTTTCAATATTTTGAAAGCAATTTTGCCTCTTTCACTTTCATTTATCCAGCATTTTTAAAGATATATCATTTTCAGTACCAACACTTTCGATTACTTGCAGTTCATGATTTCATAACTATTTTAGTTGCAGTTCATTACATCATTTAATATAAACCATAGTATTTAGTTATAAATCTTTACAGATTCTCGAATTATCCAGCTAACAGCAATAACGACCAACACAAAATTAAAGATCATATGTGGTATCTATTTTTCCAGCGATCCATGGTGCCTGGTGGAAACTTAATCTTCCTCCACGGGGAGAAACTTGTCAAGAGTTCCTTGTTAGGGGAACTCTTCCCCGGGGCAATGTTGTTTCAACAAACAACTCACCCTGGCTGTGTTGTTGTTAGCTTAAGCTAGTTTACCTTGGCTAGTGTTGTTAGCTTAACCAACTACATAAAAGGACAAAGACTTAAAGTGCCTGTTAAAGATGTGCACACAAAATATCCTATTACACTAAACCACAACCTACTAGAGACTCCAAACTTCAAACCCTCAATCTAAAATCCTTAACCTATTCACAATAAAAAAAAGAACATTGCTTTTCCACAACTTCAACTACTGACAAACTAACCAACAATCACCAAAAGCCCACTACAGTGACGTACGGACCTCCCACGACGCCCATTTCCGAACTTGATCTTGCTATCGTCAACGGTAACTTGCTCACAAAAAATCGTGAACATCCATTTGCAGATTCTCGAATTATCCTGCTAACAACAATAACGACCAAAACAAAAGGTCAAATTCATGGGAACCCCCCACGAGGCCCATTTCCGAACTTGACCTTCGTATTCTCAACGGTAACTTGCCGACTAAAAATCATAGACAACCATTTAAGGATTCCCGAGTTATCTTGATAACAACGAAAAACAAAAATGCTAGAGGGCGAATAAAAACAAGAAGGGCCCTAAAAAAACAAGATGCCTACATTAGAAATATACTAAGAGACGACAAATGTTAGGACACAAATTGAATGAGGTGACACAGTGTAACAAGCAAGAAGTCTTATTCATCATCAAAACAGCAATAAATCAGGTGGAACAGCAGCTATCGTCCTGTCCTGTTTCTTTCATCACATTTTTGCAGGCCTGTCGTCCTGTCAGCAGTGCAGTATTTTCTGCTATTGACAGGACGATCCTGTCAGCAGTGCAGTATTTCCTGCTGTTGACAGGACGATCCTGTCAATAGCCTCAGGCGAGAAAAAGCATGTGCTCTTTACCCATTTCGCGTTACGGGGTTCACGTCAATCTAACGATTTGCGGCACTGTCGTGACTCTTTGGTCATAGTTACAGGAAGCGGAATTTCTTGTTTTTTACCCTCCATGTAATGGGGGTATTGTTTTTGGTCCGTTTCATGTTTTGGTCTGATATATGAAGATCGGTGAAAAGGAACTGTATGATATTTGGCAGATTGATGGATGGGGCCTTGGAGATTGTGTAGGTTGACTTTGAGCCCCTGGTGATTGACCTTGGTACTGCAGTTTAATTTTTTTATTCTATTGTTGGCGCGTTATGGACTGTTTGTGCGATATTAAGGTAGCATGTAGTTGTTATTATTATGGTTTAGTGGTTTAAATTTGGGTTTCCTAGCTGTTTGCGTTTGATATTTACAAAATGTTTAACGTTGGATTTCTACATTATCACCCCTATTTTATAGTAGTGTGGTCTGTGTTTGACCACAGTGTATCTATGTTTACCTCCTGTTTGACAGGCTATATATTTCTTTGGTCTGGTTGTTTTTGGGTCATTGACCTGCCGGCCTTGCTAATGGGGTGGTTCGTTTGTGTTGTGATTGAGAGGTCAATGACCTCACCTCTGCAGGATTGATTATGATTATCTTTGGTTCGTGGTATTTTTTTAGTTTCTGTGTTTTAGTGTCCATAATAGTTGGTGGTTGTAGATATGTAGTGTAGCTTATTCTGCAAGGTATGCTGTGCATTTCTTATTGATTATTTGCTGCCATAGATAAGGATTTGAGACCTGTGGGGTTAGGTTTGGACAGGGAGCTTGGGTGTTCTGCATTCGTAACTTGACTCCCTGCACTCCTACCACCAGGAAAACAAATGTCTCTCAGGCTATTAGGAAATACCATTATTCATGGTGATAATCTGCATGTCACTTCTGGTAGTCTGTGAAGCCGACAGGAGGCCACTGTAAAACTCGCTTGAAAGTTTATCTGGGTTGGTACTTACATGATAAAAATTAAAATTGTACCAACACAAAGCAACTCCCTCATTATTCATGGCCATATAACGTCCAATTAAATTTAAACCCAGCTGTCATGTTTTAACAATGAACACATGCGATAACATAAAAAAAGAACCCTAACAACACCAACCTCGTTCATGGAGGGAAGATGTCTATTGCTTGTTTTTCTAGGAACAGGCCAAAATCAATGCGCGCGCGTTGTCATCCATAAAATTTACTTGGTGTGGCCTTATTGGATTGTCGGCAGCGCCCACCCATACCGACGCCCCAAGCCAAGGTACTGGTATTTAAGTAGTTACAAGGCTTGAAAACTCACCAGAGTTACACCGAACAGAAACACACCGGCCATGGCCGTCCATATCAGCCCCGATGGCCTCCCTGTAAAGTCTTCTTGAGCGGGCTCACTTGGGAAGGTGGGTAAACAAGAGACTGTTGCTAGTGTAGAAAACATGTGTTGTGGCGTTCTGCGTTCTGGAACATCTTTGATAAACTGGACATGACACCTTGGTTAATTTCTCCTATGTGGAAGATCAGCAGTCATATTTACGACTAATGCAAATACTTTGTGTTTTCACGGATCTGACACTGAATCAAAACAACAAACAATTGAACTTTTCCTGTGTTATGTGTTTTTTCCCTTTCTTTCACGGATGATACGGACCTGCATGCACGTACTGTTCAGTACCTGGGACAGGCATGTTTGCTTATTTGTGTGGATGGTCCCATGGACAGAGGCGTTTGCCTGTGTGGAAATCTTAAGTCAAGAACACTGGAACGTCTTTACGTGTGTGTGGATGGTGTTCAGTAGTATCAGATACAGGTATGTTTACTTGTGTGTGGATGGTGTTCAACAATATGGACAAGTTTGAAAGAAGTTTGTAGTGTTTGGCAGAGTATACAAGTCGGAACTATCGCTGTTAACCTTTACGTGTAAAAATAAATGCACCGCGTTTCTTTGTGAAAGATGTTCCAGAACGCAGAACGTCACAACCCGGTGTTCGACGCTAGCAACAGGTTGTTGTTTACCATTTGTTCGAGCGACACGGTTCGAAGCGGACGCACGTTTACGTAGTCCCATATCCTTCACCGATTTTATCGCTCTGCTGCAGTATCCTTTGCTCCCAACATGTCGAAACGACGTGGCAGGTGTAATAGATCCCGCCGTCGTACGAAGATGACTTTCCCCGTTGAGCCCGGTCAGGAGGAGATGACAGGACTCCCGTCCTTGCGGATGTGGGCGGCCATGGCCGGTGTGTTTCTGTTCGGTGTAGCACTGGTGAGTTTTTCTGGATAGTTCAGTAAACTAGTAGGCACTCCTATACTTTTTAGAAATCGTCAGCCAAATGTTACATTCGTATATATTGATTCTTGTCTCAGTCACCAAATATCATACTAGTGATAAGTCTATCTTGCCTTGGTAATGCCTGCATCTGTTACTGTCTCATTGATCGGAGGGTACCGGTGTCAGCAGTCAGCAGAAGATATCTATTTTAAAGTTTCCATTTTGTCCAGACAACTAAACCGGTGATTAAATGTTCAGTGTTTTACATTTTGATCATAGTCAATGTCTCTATCTATTTCTAGGTCATTGGATTGTCGGTAACGCCCACCCATGTCGAAGCCCAGACTGCTGTTGACGTCCGTCTGGACGGAAGTTGGGCCCACTACCAAGGAGAATTCGCAGATCCTACTGCTGTGGACGAGACTCCCCTTGACGACCAAACGCCCATCCAACCAAATGGGGACGACAGCGACTGGTATCTAACGACCCTGGACCAGAAATACCAAGTGCCTGTCCGGGCCCGTGTTCCGGGAAGGTCCCGTGAGGTAGAAGGTGATGGGAACTGGTCCAGCAATGAGCTGACCCCCGAGGACGTCCACTACGCACACACTCCCCAAGATGTGAGTTTTCTGGATACTTTATTATAGTATCTATTTCAAAGTTTCCATTTCGGACGTCAAAACACATAAATCAAGAATTAGATTTTCAGTATTTTACATCTTATTCATAATCTATATCTATCTGTATTTCTAGGTTATTGGATTGTCGGCAGCGCCCACCCATGCCGACGCCCAGGCTACCGTTGACGTCCGTCTGGACGGAAGTTGGGCCCACTACCAAGGGGAGTTCTCAGATCCTACTGCTGTGGACAACGCTCCCCTTGATGATGAAGCACACATCCAATCAGATGCGAACGACAGCGACTGGTACCTAACGACCCTGGACGAGCTCTACCGAGTGCCTGTCCGAGCCCGTGTTCCAGGAAGGTCCCGTGAGGTAGAAGTGATTGTCACGCGGCCCCCAAATATAGCTAGCCATTGATAAGTCTTGCCTTGGTTATGCCTAGCCTGCATCTGCGTGTGTTTGTCTCATTGATCGGTGTTAGCAGTCAGTAGCTATATATAGACCAATACAGTATCTACATGTATTTCAAAGTCACCTTTTCGTCAAAACACCTAAATCAGTGATTAGATTTTCAGTGTTTTCACATCTTAAAAATCTATTTCTATCTGTATTTCCAGGTCGGAGATGGAGTCCCGGACATGGATGGCGACAACCAGGACGCACCTGGCGTGTCTACGGCCCTCCCGGATGGTGACCTGGATGGAGATGACGACTGGGAGAAGAAGTACAGCGAGAAGCATCTCAACAGCGGCGACGAAAAACGTCCCACCTCTGCCATGACGTCCGGGTACAACAGCTCTACCGGCATGTCTGCACGAGACGACTCCTCTCTCCTGGATGGAAATGACGACCCTGTTCGTGATGAAGAAGAAGGCACCTCTGTGGTGGACGCGATGACTCTTGAGAACACGAACTCCACGGTCTTGGCAAAGAATCCCCAGAACCACGACAAGAACCACCACGTCCGCAAGAATCCGGTCAAGAATGCCGACAAAATGACAGTGATCGTGATGGTCGGTACGGTGGTGACATTCTCTGTGGTACACAGGCATCAGTGTATGACACAGATGCCCCGTTGGGTTTAATAGAACTTCACGACTAGTTCGTGTGGAGTTCCTCCGGGCATACACTTTCTGTGTGCACCGTGGCTACTTAGCCATCATTGTACTCAAGTTCGAAAAAAAACTGAATCATACGGTACCTACGTAGATATTTGCCCTGGTATCCAATACTACAACTCTGTTTCCTACATTTCTTATAAACTTTTCACGCAGGACCATCGGTCCTTTTGGCCATGGTCGTTGTTGTGTTCAACAGGATTTGTGGCTGAATAAGTTAGTATGCACACACCGTGGGAGACTACTAGTATCAGAAACTACGCCTTGAACAAACTACCCCTTGAATGGTCGTTTACATACTGTGCGTTTACTTTACAGGTTATATGCATTCCATCCTAAATTCGGAATAATTGCTTTTAATTTTGGGAGGTGTCATCCTGTAGATCTCCTCAGTGTCATACCACATATGATGTGGGGAGTACAGAATGTAACAATTCTTCTGTCTATGAAAGTATCACAGGTACTTTATGACTTGAAATGAATTGGTTGCAAACATTGAATACAAACTAGAAGTTGTGCGTCATCGTTGTCTTTTTATAACTAGCAAAATACGTAGGGATATAACGTTAGCGGTACTAGTACTGCACACAAAAAAGCAGGTAAAACTCATATATATGGACAGCTTCAGTGTGGTCATTTTTGAGACTATCGCACCTTGCAGTAAAGCAAGGGTACCGGTATTGGAACAAACACTTTGGTAATTTTAGCAGTGGTATTAGGTGACCTGTCTATGTTTAGTGGAGTGCCGTGGCACGGGTGTGTAAATGTAAATGGAGTGACGTCAGGATTTACCATAATTTGACACCAACACGTTGCACAAGAGCCTCCTTGCGACTTACGCCAAAACGCCAGGACCCACGTAACAAGTCATCATCATGGCGGTCGATGTAACGTTACATGTGGAATGACTCTGTTGTCAACGACAAAAGCGCAACACGGGTGCCATATATAACTCTACAAGCTTCCACTTGAGTTTCTTTGGTAGTTCAGGCATAGCAAGGGGCTCCTATCATGCCTCGGGCCAGACGAACGAGCCGAGTGCGCAGGAGAAGGCGTCAACTGTCCGAGGCCGACTTGAGACTGCGGATGGCGGTAGCGAATGGCGACATCAGCGAACTACGCGCCTGGACTTCGGACGGAGACGTGAACGAGTTAGACTGCAGTGGGTGGTCTCTGCTTCACCTGGCAGCGTCTAGAGGGAGGGAGAGATGTGTCAGAGTCCTTCTGGAACATGGAGGTAACGTGAAACTCGTTGTAAACACCTTTCTGACAAAAGCAATTGAATTAATAAGCAAGCAAATTATAATGGACACCATGACTGACTGACTGTCAGAGCAAGGAGGTTCTCTTTTTTAACTCCATGGTCAGAGGGAGAGAGACAGCATGCAGGTTAGGCGCTTGACTATGTCACGTTTGAACCACGGAGCTTAAAATAAATTCTAAGCTCCTTGCTTGAACCAATATACAGATCCTTGCTTGAATCCTTGCAAATGCTGACTTATTAGCATATTACAATTGAGTTGCCAGGGTTGTTACAGTCACTGTGCAACAAATGCGTAAAGATTATAAGATTTTGCATCTTTTTATCATTCGAATGATTTCTTAAAATGCAAAGAAAAAAAAAACAGCAAAAGTTATTCCACATTTATAACATTGCCTTCTTTCAAATTTTCCACGGATCCAGCATTGGCAGCTGTACAGGATTCCATCGGTGGCTTCACGTCTCTGCACTATGCCGCCATGCACGGCAGGACTCGCATTGCCAGACTCATCCTGGACTGTCAGCATTCCGACGCTGTCATCAACGCCTGCAGCAACGACGGCTGGACCCCCATGCACGTGGCCGCTCACTATGGGCGCGATGACTTCATCCGCGTGCTGGTGGACTACCGGGCCAAAGTGGATGCTCTGAGCGACAAGGGAACCACGCCGCTTCAGCTAGCCTTGATCAGAAATAGGTTCTCTTGTGTAAATCTCTTGCTGGATGCAGGTGCAGACATCAACATCCAATCAGGTTTCCCTCTGAGATACTCTGTGATTAAAGGTTACCTCCCATTGGGCAGGACGCTCCTCCAGAGGGGGGCTGAACCCAACCTGGGACGGCCGGAGGACGGGGAGACACCTCTCCACCTAGCAGCTCTGAAAAATGACCTGAATTTTGCAAAACTGTTGTATGAGTTTGGCGGGGACGTGTACAAGAGGAACTATGATGGACAGACGCCCATGGCAACAGCTAAAATGGTAGAAGACAGGAGCAGGCCGTTGTTAGATTTCCTTCAAGAAGAATCAAGTAAGAAATTTCTAACAGTTGTTTGTGACATTAACTAAATTTTTTTATTAGATGTAGCTGGACCTGGAGTCCATGAGCCATCCTATGTTCTACCTCCAGTTCACTCCTCTGATAGGCAATCCCTGCTAATTAGTCTGGCACGTATGAATGGAGGAATGATTAACATTTATATAGATACAAAACGTCTGTTAGATATTTGCCTAAATTATACAGAAAACTTAAAGCTCTGATTGGCTCAATTTTCACACAGTCCTTGGTATTGTCATGGTAAAGAGGTGTCAACCAGACATTCAGAAGTTCCGTCCTAGTTGGTACTGGAAGCTGTCAAAAGATGTAAAGGGCCAATCATTGAGATGGATGCCAGACTGTTTGACAAGAAATTGAAATGAAAACAGATCTTAATTGAGAGAAACCGAATATAATGTGTATTTTTCTGTGTATGGCACTGTTGACTTTCAAAATGAGTTTTAGTACACGTCACTAAATCATTTCTTGCATTCCCAGGATGTTGCAGAAGTCTACAGAACCTCTGCCGCCTGACGATACGAAGAGCAATTGGCCACACCCGTCTGGACAGAATCCACCAACTGCCCTTATCCACCGTCATGCTGGACTTTCTCAGGCACAAGTTTGAAGACTGAACACAGACTAAAGGCACAGCTCCATTGTCATATGCTATGTTTGACATATGATTTTCAGTGAGGCTATGACAGAACTGACTAGGGTCAACGCAAACCTTTTTTCTGTCACAAGAGAGCTGAATTTTATAAGAGACATCCATAAGTGTCCTAACAATGATGGTAAACCTATTGAACGGCGAATAAGACAGAGCCCGTAAGAACATTCCTCTCACAGCAATCATTGTATAATAGGTGGTGTGCACTGAGCATGGAGGTGCAGATCAAGTTTTTCCTGCAGATCAAGGAGTCAAGCCTTTATCCTGTATTTATCCTGTATTTATGATGGATGTATCATCATCTGTATTAATGTTATCCCCTATTGCAGTGTAAATAAGTGATAACAAAGAAAGAATATCTTTATTATTTATTCTTAATAATAGTCACATGCACACTATGGGTAAATGTATTTTTGTAGAGAGGATCGTAAAAATGATATGTATTAAACACACAAGAGGGGGTGGAAGAAAGGGGCGGAAATGGGGGGAAAGGGGGCCAAAGAGGTCTGAACCATATTAGACATGTAACGTTACATGTAGTAGAGACTGTTTCAAGGAGTGAATGTACTAGTACTCAGATATAAGTTTTCCTCCAGGCCAGTATTTTCATCATGGCAATTGATTTTATCTTAAAATGTAACAGAAGTAAGGAAATAAATTGACATGGCCAAGACCCAGGTACACTTCTCTGCCGTTTGGGAGAGGGGATTTTTTCTGTTTTTGAGATCTTTAAGCTCTACTGTCATGTAAAAGGTGTCTTGAAAGAGCCTATCTACAGAATGAAATCAGGAGGTTTCTATGTTACAAGTATTTGAGTTGTCAATGTCTTGTTGTATTGTGAATTTCTTGCTGATAATTCCTCACGACCATATTGACCTCCAATTCAACGTTCTTGTCAGTCTGCGGTTATACCATTCCTCCTTTTGCCTCCTGTGACTCTAAATACATGTAACAGGTAACATGTTACTATATAACTAGTTACCACCAAAATTAAACATGCAAAACAATTTTCCTTTCCATTTTATTCCCGGACTTTGAGAACATTGAAAATGCCATTTTCTTCTCAAAGTCCCTTCTTTAGACTGATTAAATTCACGGTATCCCTTGGGCTATTCCATTTTCTGCGAAGAGGGGTGTCTTTACCACCACGGCTATCGTAGGTAAAAAAGCGAAAGTGCGCTGTGAAACCCCCTTGCGGTAATCCGGTTGGTATCGTCCGAAATGACCTGGACATTTCCCAGAGTACAAAGCGGTGTAAGATGGCGGCGTCCTGATGAGGTAAAAGGTGTTTGTCCCGTCTTTTGAGCTCGTTTCACTTTTTCCCACGTTAACAAGTCGAGTAAAACGATCAAAGAGATTCATTAAGACCCACAAAAATCCTAGAAATCAATTTGGGGAGTTATTTTGCTGTTACTTCAAGAAAAACGGAGAACAACTAGGGTACTTTGGGTGGGGTAAAAACCATGACCATGTTACGCAAGAAGATTTGTGACTAAAACTTGTGGCAAAAATAGAAACTTCAAATCATCAGTTGAGCCTTGGTTCAACACGGTGATCTATGAAGAGTTTTCTGTACAACGTCATGATAGAATTACTCGTCCGAATGGTACTTCTTTCTGGCGATTTATATCATAACTTTTTAGATAGATGTCAGTCAGTTGTGCGAACTAACTGAAGCTTTTAAAAAAATGCATTTGTCACTATGCCACTCAAAAACGTTTTTTGTATAGTTATCAGCATGGCTATAGTTCAGTTTTCTATATGATCTAAGAGCACGTTGTTCCAATCATGAAACAAGTCATTTCTTAAGTAGTGTTGGTAAGGGTTTTCTTACAAATTCATTCTCAGCCATAGTTCTCAACCAGATGAACTGAATTTTTTGTCTATTATTGACCTTGAACGATCATCAGATGTAAATTATTGTATAGAACGTTTACTGCATAGTGACATTGTTACGTTACCCCTTTTAAATGCTTTGATTAATAGGTGTGTACTTTTGGAACAAACATTGTCATCATCTCTGTAGCCTTAGGATCAGTTCTGAAAGAGAAGAGTGACCCAGCCATGCCCAAGTTGAGGCCCAGGAAGAGCGGCAAGCATGCCACGTGTTCCCAGGATGCCCTGAAGCTTCAGGAGGCGGTGCGGGGAGGGAAGATCGCGCCGGTTCGGTCGCTGCTGCAGAAGGGTCTGAGCGTGAACCAGCGCTGCGTGTACGGGTTCTCTCTCCTGCATGGAGCCGTGGTCAACAGTCAGCTCAGATGTGTCCGACTGCTGCTGGAACATGGTGGTGAGAATATTCTCTAAATACGAACATACAAGTGTTATTTGGTACCGACCTGCAAGGGTCTTGTACTGAAAAAAAGGGAGGAGCACAGCATGAAGAAGATAATGAGAAAGAACCTAAGAGTTAATGAAATTTTACGGACCAATTTGTAACTGTGAACGAGAGAAGCTACTTCTCACTTTGTATCAGTATCAATAACATATTTCTATGTCCTCATGTTTTAGAACTAATGTTAAATTTACAGTAGTACAATGTACTAGTAAATAAAGTATGATTCATGATGAATTCTGTGTTTCATCGGGAAGTGCATTGTACATGTACTAACTAGTGACGTTTTTTTCTCCCATTCAAAAGCCTGCGCCTATGTTAAGGACTACACTGGCGGGTACACGCCGCTACACTTTGCCGCCAAGTACGTTCTGACTCGTATCGCTCAGGTCATCCTGCAGTACGACGATTCGGAGCGCGTGGTGAACGCGAGGGGACGGGACGGGCTGACCCCCCTGCACATCGTGGCCGCCTGCGGGAAAGAAGAGTGTGCCCTTCAGTTCATGCGCCTTCTGCTTGAGTCAGGAGCGACCATCGACCCTGTGACAGACTTTGGTTTTACCCCACTCCTCATGGCAATAAAGTTCCGCAGATATTCCTGTATAAAGACGTTGGTGGAATGGGGCGCAAACGTGGACCTGGAGATGGGACTGCCCATCAGGTATGCAGTAGCAAACAATGATCACAAACTTCTGAGAATACTACTGCAGAATGGAGCCCAGTGTAACTACGGGGGCCCAAAGACGGGACAGACGCCATTACATTTGGCAGCTATGCAAAACAATGTGGTTTTAGCCACAAGACTCTGGGAGTATGGAGCAGACTGTAATGCCAAGAACCAGAGTGAGGAAACACCCCTGGAGGTGGCCAGGAGTGTGGCTGATTGGGACACACAGTGTGTGCAGTTTCTCCGAGATGTTACGTAGTAAGTATGCTTGTGGTCATGCATCTAGATTTTTTTAGGAGGAGCTTTAAAATGAAACCTTTTGAATTTCAATTGTTTCATATACACGTCTGTAAACACAGTATTATTAGAAAACAAAGTATAAAAACTGTTGAATTGACTGTTAGGGGAATGGTAGAGAAGATTAAAACTACACACTCTCTAAAGATTTTTTTGCAGAGTTGTACCCTCTTGACAGCTTTTCTTTGTTATCCTAAGTTGGGGTGAAGCATTATGCTTTTGTAACTTGAGGTAATCCCCATTACCAAATTGATTGACAGCTAATTTTCTGGACATCACTGATTTGATCAGCACAAGGTATGGCATTAATCTCCCTTAATCCTACGTTTATCCCAACACTGCAGATAAAGCCAGGAGTCTCCAGGACCTGTGCAGACTGACGGTCAGGTCACAGGTCGGACACAAGCGGCTCCACAGACTGGACGAACTGGACATCACCAGGGTCATGCTCAACTATCTCAAACACAAACACTGACCACTCGTCATGGATGTACCATTTCAACCCTCCTGGCTCTAGTCTAACTGCGCAGTTTACTCACTGTCTGTTTAGTACCAAATTCTAGTTCTGATAAAGAGCATTACAAGTATGTATTTTGAGAGATAGTGTAGCTATTTATACGCATCAGGGCTAGGATAAAGGTAAGCTATCTAGTATGACAGCTAAGTTTACTTCCAAACATCAAGACTTAGGGTATATTTCTACATTGCACAGACTTGGGATACTCTATTTTATAGGTTCATTTGTTACCCCATTATAATATATGAATTACCGTAAGCTAATGCTGCTGTTGTTGTTGCCTTAACTTTTCTGGAATATCACCATGAATTTTTCAGCCCTGAGAAAGTACAATGTAGATGTTAAAAGGTGAATCAACATCAGCTATGGATACATTTGTATTACCAGTACCAGAAAATGAAATAAAATACAATACAAGATGGAAATGGAAACATTTTAAATTCCTTTCTGGCTACAATGCTATGTTTCACTTGAAAGATTGTTCCATATGCTGTGCCTTTTAGAAGCATTTGAACAAGGATAACCCCTTCTTTAGTTAACAAGGATTGTATATATGAGGTCATGTGCCTTTTGCCATTTTTGACAAGTACACTAAAGAATACTCCAAAAGAGAAATGTTTGTACATCACTTTCTAAGAACATGAATAAAATATTCATGACTTTGTTTTGTGTACAGTATTAATGATATTGGGAAATATTGGAGATATATTTACCTTAAGGCATGAATTTATGTCTGGAACTAACTTTTGCCTAGAAAATTCTGCTAGGTAAATATACATTCCCTCTATGATATAACTTTTACCATAAGATATTTTTGTTCTATGAACTGTTTCTTTGAGTTGACTGTACAAAATCTCTAATATATATTACATAGCCAGCATTAAACAACAAGATTATTTCTTATGGTGAGTGAGTAACCCTCTTTGCCTGAGTCAGAATTTTGAGTGACAAGCAGTTGGTTCAGAACAAAATGTGAAGAAATGTGATTGGTCAAATGTTAATTGCATCACAATGTAAGTGCACTTAGTCATGAACTATGGCAATACGATATGCTCTCAGATGTATTTCAGATTTGTGGTCACCCCTTTTGTATGTGATACAAAGTACATGTACATGTATTTTTAGGGTGGGGTAAAATGCATATGAAATTGATAGACTACATTATACATGAAATTGATAGACTACATTGTACTACTATTATTGTTCAGCACTCTCCAAAACAGTATACCTGTATTTTGTTGAATGAAACAATAAAACAGTGTTTGAAAACATTAAGTTGAATACTAACAAAAATGCAATTTGAATACTGTATGAACTTTTGTGAGCTTGTTGGCAAAATGATGGCAGCTGATTACTAGTATATTAAAACCTTGCCTTGACTGTATTTAAGAGTGTACAAATGAGTTCTTCCTTACTTATTCTGTTCTATTGTTTCATAACTGTTTTCTGTCAATCCATTACATCAATATATAATGGTGAATGTGAATCTTGTCTCTTTCAATGTGTTGTTGCATTGTCATCCTCAATACATAGAATTATGCACAAAGGTACATGCACCAATATATAGAAATGGAAGCAACAGCAAGCTCTTATGAATGCACATAGTTTTATTTGAGGTGATAACCTTATTTAGACATGAATTTTTTCACCCTTCTGTAACAAAAATAGTGCAAATCAATTGTGAACAAAAATGACTGAAAATGCAGTGAATGCCATATAACTTTTCAACATTCATTCTGCATAGACAATTTCTAGTCCTAAGAAGTATTGCCCCTCAGTTCAGCATTTTCAACACGGTATATGTCACCTCCATGGAACTTGAACAGAACAGAAACTCAATAGTAACAAAAGGCCCATAGGTCTAACACAATGGAAAAGCTCACAAACTTGGGCATACCTTACAATATTGTGGCTTTTACAGACCAAGTATCAGTATTTTAGTAAACTGTCGTCTTCAAAATGTTTTAAATCATATAGGAGTTATGGTAACATTAGTGACACTTGCTCCATTGTTGCTCAAATGTAAGTGTGAGCAACTATGCAAACAAACTAAAAATGCCTAAAAACAAACTGGAAATAATGTTCAAAATGTTGGAAAGCATAAACTGGTAATAATGTTGATACAAGCATAATACCTTTCATCACAAAAAAATATGTACTGCTGGAAAAAAAAACTTCAATCATACACAGTACAATTCAGTTTGGGGTCTGGCTCAATTCCAGAATGTTTTATAAAATTGGTTTACTCTGGAAAGAATTTGACGAACAAGATATATAGTGAGTAACAACCAAGCATATGAAAGAAACGTGCAAATGTATGATGATGGACAGCTGAAGAATGGAAGACAAGTTTCTAAAACTAAGGCAAGTCCTTCATACATCCAGCTTAGTTAAGCTGTGGACACACACCAAAAAACGGTAAAGTTGGAGAATGTAGTGAATTTAGGTGTACAGTACGATGGTGTTTCATGTCACTCGAATTTATCTTTATACATGCATTTTCACTTAGAAGTCATATTTCTCTTGGGTGACTGAAGAAAACTAGCAACAGACCTGTACAGGAATGTCCAGTAGTGGACTGATGTTTCTTTTTGGAGGATCCAGGATAGTATTAAAGCCAGCTTTAGTTGTCATGGAAAAAGTAACATTGCAAAATTGGACATGTTGGACTACTTTTCAAACGTTATCTATGATTGTATATTATTGTATATTCATCTTTGCTCTGTAGGTGTTTGAATGTTTAAACATCTAACACCATTGCTACAGGTACCCACAAAAATAGTCATATTTGACAGATGTTATCCAGCAATAATTTAACAATTTTTCTTTACATGGAAATGGTATTTCAAACTTAGCCAATCAAGATGAGCAGAAATATGACAGATACTACCAAGTGCAAGCGGTTGGGGCGAAACGCGTTCGAATTGTTCTATGGAACATTTGGAACCCCTGGGCCGTACGCGTTAAGAACCCTCGGGCCGTACAGCTAGTTATCGCACGGGCCGGAACACCCGTATCGAACGTAATCGCGGCCCAGGTATGACATAAAAGGAAATATGTAATATCCTGTACATACAATATACCTTACATATAAAATTTATTGCCAATCTGTTTCTAATGACTTAAAGAAATCCTGCACCATACATGTATTTAATACAATGAAGTTAACATCCATATACTTTTGTATAATCATCAATAACATCATACATAATACAGGAATAATATGAAAAATAATACCCCTCTCTTTAAATCTTGATTTTTCATTTCCACATTTGATCTGATGCCTTGGCATGAAAAGTAAAGATAGCTTTACTCCTGATTCCACCTCTGACATGTAGGCAAACAAAAAGTAATTTCCTGGGTTCATAACCTTCAAGCAGATGCTGGAAGGCAAAACTGTTATACTTTTTCCCAGTTCCCTGTTTCTGATATAAACTGCCTTCATTTCTGCAGATGTAAGAAAGGCAGAAACAGGAGCTAGAAAAATGTAATGATTTTGGCTCCCAACATTTAGCTGGAGATAACACTTCTGGAAAGGAAACAGGCTGGTGAAATCATAAAAACAGCCATGTAGTTTTTATTCAAACTACAACAAGTACAATATACATAACACTTCTCAGATATCCAGGCAATCTCCAGTGTGTTTCTTTATGTGCTAGAAGTCCTGGATGGTAAGAAATGAATACCTGATACTTCCCAGTCTATCCCCTTCACATAGTGGTCTAAGTGAGAACAGGCTCCACTCCAGAGGCATTGCCAAAAAAGGGAGGCTACCAGAGACCTGACCTACGTACAAGACAGAAGTAGCACTTTATTCTAAGGTAGCCTATTCGTGATTGAGGAACTGAATCATGACTTTGGTGAGTGGAAGATCGTTGATGTGTTGGAGTCTCCACTTGCCCAGAATCCTCCTGATATACAGCCGGCAAATTTCCTGCAAAGTCCGTGGCGATCCTGTAAGATGTGAAATGATACACAAGATATTATTTTAAAAAAAGGAGTATACACGTACACTGTATCAGAAATTCAAAATTATTTCCACTTTTTGTATTGCAAATAAAGCCATTCCCAGATAGCCCAGCCAGTGAGAAAACATTACAGTTTTCTACCCCAATATCTCCAACACTTATCATGAAAGTTTATCTGAGTTGGTGATTTTAAATAGTGGAAAATTAAACTATTCTTAAACTCAAAGAAATCAGACTTGGTGCTGACATCACGCGTGGGAAAAAATCATGTGTCTACAGCACAGTCTGACCCATACTAGTAGATGAAGGTTTGAGAAACTTTGACATCATTCTGACAGCTATGCAGAGCGTAATACACTAGTCTAGTAATATGTACACACCGACCTATTGTAGATAATTAGCTTTGATAAATAAAGGTTCTTACTACTTCTCTCTTGTAGAAAAGTGTAACATGGATGGTTGTCCCTGGCAACCCTGCTGCAAAGTTCAGCCAGTTGCAGAGCGCTCTTCCCACTCTGGTTCAAACAGTATGGCTCAGCCCCGAACTCGTACAACAACTGTGTTGCTCGGAGATTGTCCACCACGACAGAGAGGTGCAGCGGCGTGTGTCCGTGGCTGATCCCTCGGAAGTTCACATTGGCGCCATGAACCAGGAGGAGTCTCACAAGGTCATTGTCATTGTTCAACACAGCGAAACAGAGTGGGAAGCCCTGCTGTGCATCGACGTCCGCACCCTTCTCCAACAGCTGCTTCGCACAGACCCGTCTCTTTCAGACCGTACCACAAGAGACAGAGGGGTGTCGCCGTTAACTGTTGCAGCGTTCACTTCCGCACCCCCTTCCACCAGTAATGTGATCATCTGTATAGAGTTCTTGTTTGTGGCAGTGGCGACGTGTAATGGGGTAAGTCCACGGTCGCTGGTGGCATTGGCAATCTGATAACAGTTCTCATGGCCGAGGATCAGGCGAGCAATACGGATCTGTCCGCAGGTAGCCGCGATGTGTAGCGGGGTGTAACCACGGTTTCTGTCCCCGACATGTGGGTGTGCTAAACAAGGACGAATGACACTGTAAGTCAGGGACAAGTTTCACAAAGCTATATGGATACAAATTAATACGGTTTGACGGGAAAAAATCATCATTTATTTTGTCTGACCCTTACCTCTTCTATCATTACCTCAATAAAAAGCTGCTTGCATGCTGATTTCAGCTTGGAATGGTTCAAACAAACAAACAGTAGCATGCTTGGTCTAGGGTTGACCATGTCACTTGAAGACATGGAGGTTGAGCGACTAGTGTCGCTCTTCCCCACTTGTATGCTACTGGACAGGGTTACCATCCTTCGGATGGGACATGAAGCCAGAGGTTCCATGTTTGAGAGGAGCCACACCTTGAGCTGTTAAGCACCAAGGTAGTAAGTAGAGAAGTACACCTTGAGAACACTAAAGAATCCACCAGACTCATTGTTATTTGTTACATGTAGTAGGTGTGAGTGGATTAAACCAATCAGTCTTGTCTTACACATCTTGTACTTACTACATATGATACAAAACTGGCATGTGATGCTTGAGGCAGTTTACTAGTAGTAGTTTTGTCAATACAAACAAGAAACAACTGCACACGTGTACCTCCATGTTCCAGCAGCATCCTGACACACCTCTCCCTGTTGACAGCCACAGCCAGGTGGAGCAGGGAAAACCCACTCTGCAGGAAGTAGTTAGGATCAACTCCATCCTGCAGCAGGTCTTGCACAAGCCTTCATATCGGGAACATAGAAGGTGTTACAGACATCTACAACAGACTTCAGTATACTATAAGTATAATTGTAAGATTTCTTGGAACAAGAGCTACATTACTGTGCTACGTCTATCTACAAGATCTCTTCTGTCTTCCTGAAACAAGCATGAACAAATCTACATAGTTTTTCATGTACATCATAGTTCCTGGAGACTGGATGACATAGAGTATGTTTGAATAATTCTCTTTTCAGTAAGTGCGTATATTTCTGTTCTAATTGTAAGGAACTAAAAAAGACTTGTGCATGTCTGTGCATAGTGTGCATTCTAACTCTCTTTGAATTTGATAATCACCTGTGATCACCCAAGCCAATAGCCTCCTGGATGGAGGTATAGCGAGCTGCGTTTTCCTTCGGTGACAGGCGTCTCTTCCTGACGGCCGTCTGTCTGCGTCTTGCCTTCTGTTTAGGCATCCTAGTGGTATTTAGGGTTGCACTCTGTAAAATAAGTTTTCACGATTTACTTATCATTTAGTATTGTTTTATTCAAGAAATGAAAAATTTACATCTGAATTATAGTCCTTTACAAAAGAGTAGGTTAAAATAACCTCCTTGGTTGTTGAAAGTGTTCTTGCATATCTAGCTATCATGTATTTCTAAGTTAAGGCTCAACATTCACACTGCATGTAATGTAGATAAAATAGCATCAATATGCAAATATCACAAAAAATATCAACCTCTGAACCTGGGAAGTTCATACGTTCGTCACTCGCATTATCAAGTCAACATTTTCACATAGCAATAAGTTTCTGATGACAACATCAGCGCTACTATAACTCTGTAATATTCAACACGTTTTAACCTTTTTTCAAAACGTTAACAGCTGTCCAAGCCAATCGTGTTTACGCATAATTACGCTGGACATATTTTTTCAACGGCCTGCTGTTATCGCAAAGATGCCCCCCAAAATACGCTCGACACATACATCAACTGCAAACCTTTATCCCACAACACTAGATTTAGATCACCCCCGGAGCATACCAACCTGTCAGAAGTAGAATATGGGGTGAAAAGAAGGTGTTAGAAAAGCAAAATACAGGGAAAAGTTTGGAGACAACAAAAGTACAGATGTCATCGACCGGAAGCCATTTTCTTCGGTAACAGTTAAATAGCGCGCTATTTGGGTCTACATTCGGCTTGATGCATATCATACTTCAGATCAAGGTATTTATTTGAATATAATTACAGCAAACTTTGTGGAATAAATCACGCATCAAGTCAGTTTTTTCTATAAAAAGAGACAAAACAGGGTTCCTGTAGCAATTTTCCCTTGTATAAATGTTAGCCATATGTGCTGTTGACAAATAGTTTACTTCTGTTACTGTCATCAAAGCCAAGATGGCCGCCATGGTTAGTAATTCTGGATCTCAGAACGAATTTGTAAAAGAAAAACATGTCAAATTCTTCCAGCGATGTCTACAAGTTCTCCCTTCAAGGTATTGCTCTCTGGATACGACAAGGTAGGTGTGGCATCAACTATTTTATGTAGATTTGGCCATTATATTTGCTATTTTCCTAAGTTTCTGCAAGACTTGGTCAGTGATAAAAATATTTCACACATAATTTGTGACACAGAGATCGATCATGATCATGACTTTCAAAATTATGCTGTTCATGTGTCGTACGTGTTTTTTTTGTATTTGAACTTTGATATGTAGAATAGCAAAAAAAGCAAGTAGCAAAGCACCCCTTCCCCCAGGCCTTTCCCACCCTTTGAAAATATTTTACCCTCATCCCTCAACCTCAGCATAAGATTGATGATGACACTGTACTTGAGCACACCCGAGCACACACCCTTCGGTCTAGGAGAAACAGTTTGAAAATCATACAACTGTGCATTTTCCTAATTTGGGCTCTGCCATAATATGAAAAAGAAAAAAACTAAAAATTAATGCAAATGTACAATTTTTTTTTGTAAAGTTACTCTTCAATCAAAACCAGGGCCATCCCTTCTGGAGTTATCATGTTTAAAAGGACCAAGGAAATCTGCTAGAGTGTCTGAACCTGTACAAATTATTCCCAAATTATGCCCAAAAGCTGCCTACCACCAGAAAATCGTGACCGTATCATTGTCAGAACACGACGTACCAAAAGCGGAAGTTCTGCTGCAATACCATAGAAAGCCACTAGGAAGCCCATGATGATGATAGAACTTGTTCTTCGTTTTGTTGGCACCTACCCACATACCAAAAATCCATTAAATTACAGCTTCTTCTTACATGTGGCTTTCAGACCACACACACACATGCTACCTATTATTGTATTCTATTATTTTCTTGGGCAAATCACTCTTCTAGAGGATCCTGGTCAAGCACTGCACAAAAAATGATGATCTTTAAAGTAAACTGTAGCTTAAAAATACACCAATATGTGTGTATGATTGCCTTCCAAATATATTACCACTTCTTAAAATGTTTCCCTCACAGGTTGACGGTGGCTTTTTTGCCCTATCTGGTCTGGACCTTCTTGGAGCCTTGGACACTGTTAATAAACAAGAGATCATAGACTGGATCTACTCACTACAAGTGCTGCCTGACAAAGACGATGAAGGTATCACAACTTCACATTTATGTAACCTGTGGAAAATGTAGAGTGCATGTGACGTCACAGCTACTAGTACTCGGCTGGTTGGACAATGGTTGAACCTGGAAGAACCAGACCCATAGATTTGCATATAACGTTATACACAAACAGTCTAGTATTTCACTAATGTCGTGATTATGCAACTGTATATGTCATCAGATATACTGGTACGAATACAACAGACAACTTCCAGATTCAACTATATCCATCATACCATTTATCCAAGAAATACTAGTATAGTCATGAGTGCAAATTTTAGCAAACAGATATGACAGCCAACAGTAAAATTATAATGCATTCAATCATGGTATCATCTTCGCTTTTCATTTTTGTCCTACCTCTCGTCTATTGTTATCTTTTCCAGACAAAAATCTGTTCAGATGTGGTTTTCGTGGCTCTTCAACAATAGGAGTACCATACAACCCATCAAAGGTTTGTCTCCTCTCCTCCCTTCTTCCCAGCGCCATCTAGCAGGTTGTACAATAATTGCAGTAAGGATGTCTGCTTTTTGTACTAAATGTTTTAATTGGCTGGGCTAACAATAGCAGAATGTTTTTTATTCCTTAAAGGAGAATTTTGAGAAAATAAGAGGAAATCATGATGCCAGACAGTGGGAAAATACATAGACCTAAACAGAAATTTTCAGGATAATGAATAAAACAAGAAATTTACAAAAACTGTTTAACAGAGAGTATGAAATGTCTGGTTTCTTGTTCTATTAGCTTCTTACCATCGGCTATTGTCTCATTGGCAATTTGTCAGAGGTCATGCCTGTTACAGTTCGATATGGTATTGTTGATTACAGACTTTATCATGAAGCCTAACTAGTTAGGCAGACTGCAGTTACCATACTTAAATACAGTACTGTACTAGGTATTGAATCTATGAGTTAGACAGATTTTCATCTAAAAGGCAAATCTGTATACTAGTATATGTAATCTGGCCAAAATGATTAACTGTATTTATAAGCATGTTCATATCCCCGTGTACACACTAATATTCATGTGGACATATTCATATCTGTGAAGATCTGTGCTGATGTATTTTCACAAAGTTGTAACCTTCTGTTCTGGATGAAACAAATACATGTAGTATTACATTGTACATTCTTTTAGAACATGAGAGTTTATGTTTGTTGTAAACTAAATATTGCAATGAATGACAATGACAATGTGGTTTTCTAGTTAGGATGAAGAGTAGTATGTATGTACATGTACTTGATTTCTCAATCAGTTCATGATCAAATCATGGTGTCATCAGTTTTGAACTTCAGGAATGCTATATTTTGTCATTTCAGAGCATAGATGAAGTGAGGTAATGTAGGTACTAGGTAATAACAAAACACATTGTACAATGTAAAGATACAAATGTATACATTTCTTCAGATTTCTGCATAACTTAAAACATGATTTTTACATGTATGTCTGACCTGTAAGAAGGACAATACTGGAGGACACTAATGTATGATTTCCTGTCATAAATATTACATACAACGTCCTGCTCGGACCTCGCGTGAGTCGGACCTGTCTCCAGGGAACCGGCAAATGGCTGATTGGTCCCCCGCTGCTGTCAGTCACTCTGCACAAATTTAGCTGCAGGTTTATGGTGCATAGGATTATCACATTAACAATGATTTACCTGTGAGTTCCAGGGGGGTCGTCAGGCATCCCTGACAGCCCACGTGAGAGGGGGGGTTAACGCGTGGGGTCACGGCGGGAGGAACACGGGGTCACACACCGTAATTGGTGTCACCGTACACCAGGATTGAACCAGTCTACGGGCTGGGTTAGGGTTTAATTGATGTCAAGCGTCCGTTCCAGACATTTGATTTATAAGCCTTCTGTGAAGTGATTAAAACAAGAGTACATTACGAGGACGCTGCCTGGGTGTTTGCACAAGAAAACTTTCTGAACAGGAGACTAATTTCTGAACTAATGTTGAAAAGTTACTGGAAATTCAACTATTCATTTAGTACGACACTTACTGCTCTTCTTAGTTTTTTGATTGTCAGACATGTAACTTATTAAAGATAAAGATAATTTGAAGCAAGATTTGTACATGGCAGAGTGCTCAGTAATGAACAACATGTCAACTTTCAACTGACAGTAGTACAACACTTATCTCTTCATAGCTGATAGTCAGGCAATAGAATATTATGCAGAACTTTAGTCCACCTAACTCTGACATTAAGGTAGTGCATCCACCTTTTACATTTGTTTTGCTTCTTTTATCATAAGTAGAATATTCCCTATAGTTGCCCGAGGCTATACCAAAGCTAGTGGAATGTACAGCCACAACAAAGCTGTCAAATTGAAAACCAGCTTCCTGTAAAATTGATGGTCTTTGAGGGTAGACGGACTCGTGAACCCGGCGACCGTTGATGACCTTGGATTGTACACAAGGGCTTCTGCTCGGCGCAGTTGAGAGTCAATTCCCTTTCAGACTTATCTCTCTGTGATAGCCGCGGTGTAGGATGTGCTTTCTTCATTGGAATTCAGTTTGATAACTGAAAATAAATCATAAACTCTGCAAAAACCCCTTCTGGATCACCAACCTGGTGATTATCCAATCAGTGATTTTAATGGAGCGTTAATCTACTACTACTTACCGTTAATCAACGTTCTTTTCATTTGTTTTGATTGAAGTGTTTAATTCCACAGTTCATGACAGTGTTCAAGAAATACATTCTTGGGCACTTTTTAAAAAAGGGATCATTTACTCCCTGTCAGAAACAGCGTGCTAGAAAATAATATGATATCAACTACGGTACATGCATTTGCATGAAAAATCACAAAATGTATAACAGTAATAACTTATCACATAACACAACACTATCTTACTTTTGTGTGTATTTACACATTTTCCCCATCTGCATACAGGAAGAAGTATCAGCATATCCCTACGACAGTGGCCACATAGCGATGACGTACACAGGTCTGTGCTCCTTGCTGTTGCTTGGAGACGATCTGTCCAGAGTGAACAGGAGAACTTGTGTCAAAGGGCTGCAGTCACTACAGCTGGCAGATGGAAGGTAAACCACTTTAGGGCTATCATTTCAAACCTGAATGTTTCGCTAAAACTTTTTTCCTAGTTATTCTATTATTAGATATTAGTACATTTGTAGGTCTTGTATCTTTTCTTAGGAATAAATAAATCAAGTACATGTTCTCATTTCTTTGTGTTATGAGACTCTAAACATTCAAATTTTGATTTATTGAAAAATTGGTTGTTCGTAGTACATGTACTTGTATCACACTGAAGAAGGAATAAACACTTGTACTACTAGAAATGATTTTAATCATTTCTAGTAGTATTCTTAAAAGAATACTACGTTAAACTTGGCACGTATCCCAGCCCCATACTCATTTCTCCTATAGTCCTAATGTGAATACCTTATGTTAAACACATGGACATCCACTGATGATCACCTCTACAGACCTTCCCCTCATACCAATGGACCAATAAGTACCACTTCATCACCCGTGATAGCGAACACGAAATCCCGCGGTCTCCGTGTCACAAAGGTCGCCCCAATCTCCGACATCCCATTCTGCTTTATTGAGTGGGCTGCTGTAAAGTCCGAGCGCATTATTAAACGCTCGTAGGGCAGACGTTCGCTATCAATTGGCCATCACTCGGGTTATAAAGTGCCATTTGAGGAACATATTGCCTCTTTAGTTGGTTGGTTGAGTTTTGATCATGTACTCGTGGCCAAAGGTCATACTGGGTTCCAGTGGAATGGTGGGAAACCAATTTAACTAGTGATGAGGGGACAGGGAAATGGCAGCAAATTGGCTGGATTAAACCAGTAAAATGTAGGTGTGGAGAACCAGTAATCCACTCACTTACATGGACAGAGAAGTGTTTGGCATGTTTGCTTTCAAAAACTTTAAGGCATACACATGTAAACAGAACATTGGGGTCAGCCATTGTGAGAAATGTTTGTACATGTATGCAATTTGGAGATATGGAATCATATCATTGTAAAGTTTCCTTTTGTTACTAAGAACTTTCATGATTTCACCCCAAGGAATTCAACTTGTAATGTTTTTTTTTCTTGTTTTTACACATACACAGTTACACATTGTGCACACACGCGCACACGTGCATGCACGCACACTCACACAAACACACACACAGAAACACATGGAAACACACACACACAGACACATACATGTACATACATACATACATACATACATACACACACACATGAATAGACATACACATTGACACATGCAAACACACACACATAAATACACACATGCACATGAATACACATACACTCACTCAGATACACACAGACACCCAAACACACACCTGCACACTGATATGCACATAAAAACACACACACAGCAAATAAACTAGTTATCTATGCGTATCAATTGCATTGAACATTTCATCAAGCCTAGATTTATAATCAATTTCTAATGAATGACACTAGCCCCTGACATCATTCAGAAAGTTGTTGCCCAAAATATAGCTACTCTAACATCGAACACCTGAAATATTCCATGATTAATAAGTGATGTTCAATCAGTCTCTAAATACCACTCTTACTATGAAAAGGTTGGATTCGCCATCAATCATCTATTCGTGTTTCCATGGCGATAATTGCCGTGGTGATGAAAGTGGTGTTTCAGAATGATTGCTGTGAGAGTGAAGTCTACGGAGATCAGGTCGCCTCCAGTAGCAAAAGGTCACACGTTCCTCGCTTCTTGATGATACTCGTGATGATATCAACGCATGATCTACATCTACTCTTATCTGTGAGAGTTTTTTTTCCCAATTCTTGAAAACCGGTCATTTCCCCATTTGCCAGTTTTTGGCAAAAGGCCCACCACCCAACTCCGAACCACTCAAAGAAATAATTCAACTAATTTCTTCACATCGCCCTCTTGATCAGCAGATTTAACCACAAATTAAGAGGGAAATTGACCCAACAAGTAGGTGCATTACAGTACAATGTACAGGTGTTTGTGTGAGTATGTGCTGGAAGTCAAGCAATGTACCAAAAAGTTATTGTAAGTTGAGTTTTCAAAAGTTTGCAGCAGTTAGACTTCGCGGCGCAGTGAAAATCAAGGGTTTGTGATGTCTTCGAGTTTGTGTTTGAAACAACCGTACTAGTAACATAATGGAAGACGGAGATCAAACTTAAGATCGCAAAATTGAAGATTTAAAGTACAATCACAATTTTTTCGCTAAACTTTTATACTCATGGTTTTCACGGTCACTTCTGTACTGCAAACTTATCATTATTGTGAACAATTAACTCGCCAACTTTCTGTTTGCTGCACCTGCTGCCACTGCGAATATAATAGTTCTGCGAACATTTCTCTCAGACTGCGAACTTTTGTTACAGCATACATAAAGTGATTTACAGTATCTCAGGGACTGTCATCACCTTCTGTAAGGCTTTGGGAAGTATTAAAGACTTCATTAATCTTTGGTCAGGCACAGATGGTGAATCAACTACCCAGTACTGGAGTAATCACATTTCAATTGGGAAGGCAGGGCAGAGTCAAGTGGTCTGTCAGGACATCATTAATAGTCAAAATAGTGCAGGGTTTTCTCCAATTGATCATCATCTCAAGAATTATCTAAAAAATAGAGCAACTTTTTAGTTCTTGACTTCAAGATTTGACTAGAATTTCCACATTGCAAAGCCTGCTAACAAGTTTATTTGCACATTTAATATAGAATTACAAGGTACACAACAGCATCTAACATAACAAAGATTCATCCATTTCTTTCATCAGTGAGAAGTGTTATGAGTAAAAGTTTTCCCTCACAAAAAGTCTCTTGTTTGGTGGAAAGAAAATCATTACACGTCTGACTGCCTCGCCCCATACCTGGATTACCAAAATAGTCTGGACACAAATGGGAGGAATTACGGCCCTGCCCGGCCTTTACAACAGGTTGAAGTGGCGTGATTAAGACTCAATGATGTAGGTGATGAAGACGGCATGGTCTGTGCCTCCCACCGACCGTTCTCAATTTGTTTTGTTGTCAGAGATAGAGGGGCGAGGAGTTTTGTGTGCTAATTAGTACATGCGTGGGTAGTGGTATGGTTTGATGTTGCACGCACATAAAGTTGTGCTAATCAGAATTAGGAAAGATACCATAGAGATTGATATTCCCTTTTTCCAAGGTTATATACCAGTATTCATATGGTATGTCTACATGTATAATCATCTCTTAAAGTTTTGTTGCGACCGTTATCAAAGCACTGAACCCTAACGTAATGCAATGGTCTATAATACTTCTAGATGGCCAGTTATTGATACCATTAAACTGTGAATAAAAGTTAGGTATGAAGTCATGCTGTGAACTTTTTAGTACCAAAGTAGTATTTTCAGGTCGTGAAGTTTTCCTGTTTGTTTTACTGAATACCAGCTTGATGAGTAGTGTTGATGCAGTGCTGATGCTGTGTTAATGATGATGATGATGACTGGTTACTTGCAACACGTGCACGCACATACCATTTTGGCCTTATCTGGGACATATGAGACAAAGAGCATTTCTTACAATTCATTACAATTCATTCAATACCTCTACACTACAAGGTATGATTCAACACTTCTCTACACCAGATCTCTCTACAAGTGCAAACGAGCACAAACTCTTGTTTTTGGTCCCTGCAGTTTCTACCCTTCCGTAGAGGGAGGTGAGAATGACATGAGGTTTGTGTACTGTGCCTGCTGTGTCAGCTACATCCTGGACGACTGGAGTGGTATGGATGTGGACAAGGCGGTCAGCTACATCAAAAACAGCATGGTCAGTCACATGTACACTTCCTCATCGAGCTCATCTTTGTAGTGTTCTGTTTAAAGTCTGTAATGGGCTAATGCCTAATTCCACCTGGTACCCTTACAATTAAAAGACTGAAAAAATAATAGATAGATTAAGAGAGACCTAATTCTTGTAGAGACTTTGGAAATTCACACAGACCTGTGACGTCTTCTGAGGTTTTAATTTTCAGAACTCAAAATACTTTTTGATCTATTTTTTGCAACATGTGATTCATAATACAAACCTGTATTATTTTAGTTTTTTCTAATTGCTTTGTTTTTTATGTTTTTTCTGCAGTCTCAAAATTCTTTATGGTGGATCTTTTGAGCCTTGTAGTTTGTGATTTTGATGCAAATCTATCTTGATGTTACTGGTATTGTAAAGAGTAGGTTATCAGAAAGGCAAGTCTGTAGACTTTATGTATGTTACATGAAGTATTTGCTTCTTTATAGCTGTTTCTTCATCTTTGTTGTGTATCTTTTTAGGGTTATGATTTTGGGTTGGCTCAGGGACCTGGACTTGAAACTCATGGTAGGTACAATTTACAAGTTGTTCATGTTTGTATGATACCTCACATGCCCATCAATCATTAATTACCCTTAAACTGTGCATACATGCATGAAAATGTCTCGTGTGAAAAGCTCTATCTGATGCGTAAGGTGGATGGGTGTCGTGCCACCCATGATAGATTGGGTAACCTTTCTGCATGCTAAATTCAGTCTAAAGTCTACAAGGCATGCTTTTGATTCTTCAGTCATCACCATATATCTCCAGTGACTTATTTTACCTTACATCTCGATCCTGTGGAATTGTCGGGAATGTCTTCAATAAGATTAGAAATAAAAGGACTGTGGAATAGATGAAAATTAATGTGGATTTTAAATCATTTCTGCTTCTCTTTTGCCAATTATTTCTTTGATAACCACAATTTTTAGGTTTTCCCGCCTCATTGGTACTGGTAGTTCATTATTTTCAACAATGGTCCTCCTGGCATGAGAGGTCCATGTTCAAAAACTCAGAAAAAGACTGTAATAGCTCTAAACAATCCCTCCCAGACCATCAGTGTATAGTGCAGTGCAAATCATCATTCAAGCATAGACTATAGCAGAACGTACCATTTTCTAAAAGTCTTAGGTAAGGATGTATGACCCGGCCTGGGTTTGAGCCCACGACCACTCATCACACAGACTAAGGCCCACTTTAGGCACAGATTTTCATGACAGCAGTACTGGTGACAGTGATACTGGCAAAAGAGGGAATGCTGTGTAAAGAGACTTCCAGACAGCGTAATCCTGCTGTCATCAAATTTTCTGCCAACAACTCAGAAGTTTTTGGCAGAAAATTTGACAGCATGCACTGTGGCCAGTACTGCTGTCGCCGGTACCGCTGTTGCAAAACCTGTATCTAAAGTGGGCCTTACTCCTGACCTATGCCCCAGGTGGCTCCACGTTCTGTGCGGTGGCGTCCCTGTGCCTTATGAACAGAGTCCAGGAGACCTTCTCCGACAGACAGCTGGACGGGCTGAAGAGGTGGTGTCTGTTCCGCCAGCAGTCAGGCTTTCAGGGACGACCCAACAAACCCACCGACACATGCTACTCCTTCTGGGTGGGGGGGACACTAAAGGTGAGATGTCGGGAGGGACTTGTCGTGAATCATAGGAGGTAGACATAATTCTGTAACCTGACTGGTCATTCTGGAAAAGGTATATCTCTAATGGTATACTGAGTCTCAATAGTTAAAGGTACTTTCTGAGAGTTATTTCTTTTGCAGTCTGTTATAATTAGAAATACAAATGTACATGTATGCTGTTTTCTGGTTCATCGCTTTACACATGCTTTTCCATACGTGCAGTTCCATTCCTCATTCATATGTGTTACAACTTGAGAAAAACTGAAATATGGGACAAAGTGCATGCAAAAATTTGCTTTCTAGATGAAATCTTTGTAGTTCAGAGAGCATTAAACTTTATTTGCTATGGTCATCAGATTGAATTGTTGACCAAATAGAGACAGTGCTCTTGTCAAACATATGTCTATGAATACTTAGAAGGAGGAATGTTCACAGGTACTGATATTTCTAATATTTCTCCCAGCTGCTGGACTGTTACTCCCTGATTGACCCCACGGCCAACAAGGACTTCATCCTGTCCACTCAGGACACAGTGGTGGGGGGGTTCGCCAAGTGGCCGGACAGCCACCCTGGTGAGACATTCTTACCATGTCCCATTGTCTGACTGAGCTTTGAAGGACCTAAACTGCTATTGCCAAAGAATTGGGCTTAAACAAAAATTTAGACCTTATGACACCAGTGCAGACACATGAGCAGTGGATCAAACATAGCAAATAACTTGTGGCTTCCTTGATCTGTCTCTGTGCGAGGACGATTATAATATAAGGTATGGGTCATGTTGTATAGGGGACAAGTAACCGCTGAAATTTGGCATCCGAAATGGTTATTTAGAATCACCATAAGTCAACTATACAATGGAGTTTGGAGGCCTTGTAGGCCCAAAAAAATATTTAGAGCTTTTGTAAATTTTACTGTTTTATTTTGACACATTGATAAGGAAACATCATCAATAAGACATAAGAGGCAGTCTCATAAATGTTATTGACACTTCATACCTAAACTGTTAGCTAACTAAAAAATGATTTTCTCTCAGATGCTCTACACTCATACTTTGGTGTGGCCGGCTTGTCCTTACTCGGGGAAGAGGGTCTCCAACCGATGTTTCCTGCCTTGAACATCAGCCAAGCTGCTGCGGACAACCTCCGGTCCATTCACAAGAACTGGCACGGACAAGAAGTGGACAGCTGACAACATCTGACCAATAGATAGAAGTATCCAAGATTATTTCTGACTTGGAGAATAACAAAGGATTGCTCCAAGTCAATAATTTCTGGAGTGTTAAAAAAATGATGTGCATTGAATAATTCCAAGCAGATATTGGCAAGGAAAGTTTTTGGCTTCCCTGTTTTTCGGTTAAAATCTTGGCATATGATGAACAGGAAAACAGAAAAACAAAAACAACAACATCATTCTAACTTGGAGATTTCATTTAACTGGACGGCAGATACATATTTAATGACTGTAAATAATATGAGCTATATGTAGATAGAACTATGAAATTCCAGAGCTAAGAGTACTAAAGCCACATTGTTGCAACAAATTCACCACACACATCAGGAAATATCTTTATGATTTTGAACTAACATAAAAAAAATGGCACTGTATCTCATGAATAAAAAGGATACCAAATGCCAGGTCTGTGTCTTTAATAGAACAGTCATGCTATGTATATTTTTTTATCTATTTTTATTTCACATTTAATAAGTAAAACAATTAAGGGTATTCATTGAACAAGAAATTAACTTTGTCTGGCTCTATAGTATCATTGTTTATAATCTGTAAGTTTATTAGTTAGTGTACATGTATGTCATTGTTAGAGTCATGGAAGCAGTTGTCTAATAGAGAATGTAGTAAAGCATAATGCAAAATTAGTGTTGTATTTCAAAACAGTATTACATATCTACTTTTCATAAGATTAACTTGCAACTTCATGTTATGATTGGTTTGCATATCCATGTTATGTAAGGCCAATCTTGCTCTTATAGATACGTTGCATACTGGCACCATGATTGAAACAAAAATGTTCATTTTGAAGATTTTAATTTGCCTGACAATAAAGAATATGATCATTCTAGTGCTGGTACTGTATTTCTAAAATCTCATTTATTCTTGGTTTGCATTGAACAACCTATTTAAATTATGTGCTTTGCGAGACACAGAACCAAGTACACATAGAGGATAAACAACAAAGTCGCGAGAATGGTGATGGAAGTATTTGCTTGACTTTGCCATGTAACATTTTCAGGTAGCATAGTACTGTCAACTCTATCTTTTTCATCTAGCAGAACTGGAAACTAATAGTGATAATCCATCTTCAGCTTTAGTTTGGCCAAAGTGGCAAAGAAAACAAGACACAGGGAAAGGAAAGAACAATCCATTTTTCAGCACCAGGGCAAGACCCCACACCGAGCAGGGAGGGTCAGGGGTTATATTAGGTCACACACAGGCCATAAGTCTCCTGAATTGCTAGTAATTTGATGACGTCACAGTAGCTGTGGTGTTTGAGAGTGTTTGCAAAAATACCGGAAATTTAGATTTGAAATGGTTACTGGTAGGATCCTGGGCTGATTTTTGGGGTACCACACAGAAAATACAGGACTCATCTTGGGGCTTGTTTCTGTGCCCAAAGCATTAAATGCTGATGCATTATGTGTCAATATCATACAGATTCCCTTATTCAGAATATTTCCAGTTTTGCTGCCCTAACATGATTCAGTTTTGAAGAACAATTTTCAAGTACATAAAATGCTCTCTACAGTAGATGTTAGTTTCCTTCCTACCAATCTAAAACCCCCCAAAATGTCAGCCCTTTCCCTGTATCTGGCATCACGCCATATTACTTTACCAAGAGATGAATAAACAGGTTATATCATTGATCTAGCCTAAGTGAGGCATTGCCAACTAATCCCAAGTCTTACAGGTTAAGTGCTGCTGACTGTTTAATGCTGCCTCTTCTATGTAGTATCTTCTTCCGCCTCAAGACTTGTGCGTTGAATGACAATCAAGTCTCACTTAGATACGAAATTGCTTGTAGGGAGGAAGAGTACGAGACATACTCAACTGTTCCCAGATGGTTTTGAAAACCCTTCATTCTTCTTGGCTTCGAGCGACTCACTGAGAATTCAAATTACAGTTAGAAACAAAAATACATGGTTTTCTTGGAAATGGGTACTTGCCACTGTAGCAACCTCCTACATGTACCTTGGCCTTCAGACGCATCTGAGGTTTGTAAAGTTAAGGTCAAAGAATGTTTATTAATCCTTCTGGGAATATTTTTCTGATATGATATCTTCAACTGGTGTCAGTCAAGGCTATCATGAATATGGATGGTGATGATATGATAATGGTAATTTTCAAGTGGGGTAGGGTTTTCACAAGGTACCACCAACTACTATCTTTCCTAAATTGCAGAAACACATGCAGTAAGTTTGCATGCATTTTGACCTATCTTTGACAGATTATGATTTTTGCAACTTGGTGTACATTGTATGTATACTACCGGTAAAGGGTAATGTTATGTATGGAAGATTGTGTCAAAAACTACCCTTGGTAATGTTACATGACTATGATGAAAGTTATGCTGAACTCAAATCAGAGGAACTGAAAAAATGTATTATTATATTGTGTATGATCAAATTTGATTTGGGAACTGCGCGGAAACCTGGTGCCTTGACTTGCAGTTATTAATCACCTATTAGCATGGCTCCCTTGCTTGTTAATGGATCTACCTGTCACTTTGATACCGGTAGCAGTAATTGTGCTTTGTGCAGTGGAACTGCTTTATCAGAACTCCGGCTCCCCACGGACCCACCAAGGTCAAAGGCGGCGGGCCTACCAGGTGTATTTGCTGCCACCAAATTGCCCGCCGTCCCGTCTCCCCATCCATTACCCGAGCAACGAGTCCCCCGATGGCGTCATCGTGCCGTGATTTACAGGAACGACTCCCGTCTGATTATATCTCGGCCTCGCACCTGCCACAGAGTGAGGCTCATGCCCCTCCCCTCTTATGGACAAAACTAAGTCCCGATTCTCAACAAGGTCACATCTAAGGATCTAATCACAAGTCTGGGGACAGGGGAAGTTGTCAACTCTTAATCATATTCCTTCAATCATGTAAGGCAGCCTGACCTTTCCAGGATGTGCATATCCTCCTTACACGGCCCTACATGTACAGCTGACATGGGATTTCAGAATTATTACTTTTTCGTGGTGATTTTTTGTTGTTAACAAGCCTTCAAGTTGATACTTAACTCATGTCTTCAGATTTGTAACAACTGTGTTAGGAAAACTTTACATGTACTTCTAAAAAACTGTAACATTAGCTAAATGCTACATGTACTTAGATTTCTTGATATTTCTCAGTGAAGTTTGAATGTAATGCTGTTTCTACAGGTGTGCAAGTGGAATATGTAAAAGGACCTATGTGGAGCAATGCAGAAGTGACTACATGAGTGATTTCAAAGAATACCAGTAAGTTTAAAGAACCAATGTTTTGCTAAAGGTTATAACAAGACTAAAAGATGTTTATCAATGCATGAGAGCCTTCCCCCAAACTGTTAGAGGAATAACCATAACGTATGTAGATGTACAAAATGTATGTACCGAGTTTTTCATGTTCTGTTACTGATAATGCGCATAATAAAATATCTAGTAACAACTCGTATGGTACATCTAACACCTGACCTCTCATCTATAACACATCACTGTCAGAACATTCAGCTCATGTTGGTATTAGGAGGGAGTGTGAGTTGGTATCATGTTTTGTGATGCACACCTGACTGGGTTCAATTTCAGATTTAAAGCCTATGAAGGAATATTCCTTTCCATGGCAACTACCTGATAGTGTTGCATGATTTTAGTCTAATATAGAAGATATCTTATTTATTGTACACTGTTCGGTTTCTTTCTTTTCTCTTTCAAAGTCAGTTTCATTTGAGCATTATCATCTTGTTTATTCCCTGGTGTTAAGAATGCATACCACCATAATAATAACACTTCTGAAGCCTTGTGATTTAGATGACAGATGAAACAAGAAGTCTGCTGACATATTGATCGTGCCTTTATTACCCCCTGTACAGGCAGGATATCCATCCCACCTGTTGGGGGAAATTAATGGAATACTCCAGCTTTCATCATGTATTGTTAATGCCCCAGGAGACCACACACGGTATGGATTTGTAGGGGTGGGCAGGTCGAGTGTGGAGGTCCGTGCTATGAGCCGACTCCAGAGACAATTTATTACTTCTCTACACACCACTAGAGCCCATGCCATGCATTGTGCCACAGCCATACCAGCAGTGGGACAGTTCCAGTCAGTTTTTTGCATGACAGTGAAATAACACAGCCATGTTCAGATGGCAAGCACAGTAGTTAAACAATTATAGTTCCTCATATATTTGTACCTCAGTTATCTAACTTAGTGCATTTGGCCCATGTAGGGTGTGAATATGCAATGAAGTTCATTGTCATTGTCATTAGAATGTGTGCTGTTATCTATTCCAACTACACATACTACAAGTACTTCTGGTAGTATCCCCTCGGGACTCACAAGCTAGGGGCCAACCTCTATCTTTGTCAAAACACTCCAAGCCACATTGTAGAGGGACAGAACTACATAATATTATCAACAAAGCTTTTCCTGTGGTAAAATTTAATGTCTTTGATGAAGAGTACTACAGCTATCATTACGTCAAGTGCGTATCTTATAATCCTCCTCTGAACTTCAATTGGTAGTGAAGTAAGCACATTTCCAACTTTAGACCCATCATCAATGGATTATTTCTCGATTAAGTCCAAAGGAAAAGAAGATTCCATCTATCCCACAAGGAATACATGTATGTCAGTGTTTGAAAGGGTTTATAAAAAATCTTTAGTCTTGGGAATGTGCTGACCCAAGTACAGTTTGGGCCACTGGATAGACATTACATTGTCTTTTCATTGGACAAGCCCCTATCTTCATAGTTACTTAGAATTTAAAAAAAATATGTTTTGCTGTTAGCTGTTATGAAAAAAAAAATTAAATTAAATATCTATTCTATCATTAAGTTTCTGGTAAATTTAGAGAACCTAGTATGCTAAGGTTACTAGAAAGAAGAACACAGACAAAGGTTCTTTTTAGTCTAGCAGAAAATCAACTTTAATGAATGCAGTAGAAATCATACATAACGTCCTGCATATCAAGAAATCTCCATAAAAATATCAACATTAAGAGGATGAGGAAAAGACCCAAGTACTCTGAGGGCAAAAAGTCACACGTTCAACATGATATCAGTCTATCATGTCTCAACATGGCAAAGACCAGCTTTGTCCTTGTAAACACCACGTTACTTGCTCCGACAGGCAGGATGGGGTTTAGGGTTAGGAGGATTTATATTGTCAGTGGTAAACAGCTACACACACACCACCAGGTCCTCTCTTCCCAGCCTCTCCAGACATTGTGTATGTAATCTGCACTTTGTGTTAGCCACTAACTCCCCACTGTATCTGACACATAAGTCCAACCCAAGGCTTTTACAGTCAAATCTTGAAGAGCAGTATACACAGTCCTGTGTACACATGACAGACAAAAAACACCCAACCAGTCATAGAAGGTTGCCCCACCTAGCCAAATTTCCTTCAGTTACATTGCTGTTTTTTCCTTGCTAGAGTGAGGACCTTATGTACGGTGACTATTACATGTAAGCTAAGAGATATCTCCACTCAAAAGTTAAGTAGGTGTCTTGTCAATGTTTACTGAAGCAAGAGCCAAATGCAGTGGTGCCCCGAGTAAGTTGTTTTCCATTCCTTGGTCAATCTTACCTTTCCTTTGGGCTGTGCAATTCTACAAGGCCTATTCCTCCCTTCTTAACATTTCTTCTTTCATGGCCAAAGAGAATATAGCACAGTAACCACATTTTTTCCTTCTTCCCAAGAACCAACCACAACCTAGGGCACCAGTCAAGCAGTAGCAAGTAACACATAAGAGGTCCTTCATCACTATACGCCTTTTCACAAGCTTTTTGAGTGGAATATTTCTCTTAGCTTCCGCATATATCTTTTCAAATGTTTCTCAATGGTCAACCAGTAGTAAAATCTGAAGATTTCTGAGCACATTCTTCATATTATTCAATATAAACAAGTGATTACAAGCTACTTAGTAACAATCAATTCCATCCAAACATTGTTCTACCGTACGTCCCTCCATGAACACATGGAAACCATCAACCTATTCAAGTGAGATCTTCATCACTGGTTATAACATTTGTACATGTTCACACCTGTCTAATATCACTTATAAGTCTTCAATACTGGCCTTCAAAACTGTAAAACAGTTACACTTTACATTAGCTAGCGGCCACTTTCTTCAACTTGTCTTTCACAATGTCAAAGGCAAAAACGCCCTTACCATATGCCCCAAGAATTGAATGAGAATTGAACACGACAGATCTCGTGTGTGTGCAGTAACATCGTTATTTTCATGGGAACTGTAAAGCAATCCCGGCCGATGTGACGGCTGTCCCCACGTGTCAGATACCCCTTCTCCACACATGTACAGTTCTGTGTGACTGAACTCCCTCGTGGCACATACAAAATACACAATCACCCACAGATCAGATTCACACTTTCTACAAGAACGGTTCATTCCAGGATCCCTGAGCCTTTCTCCCAAAATTCATTTTTCCCCCAGTAGCTGTCTTACCATCTGAGCTATATTTTACCTATTTACAAATACATGTACACCACAGGGGGTAAGACTACTCTACCAGCAGACACGTACAAATGAAATATACACATAGTAGTTCTGTGTTGGTTTTCTCTGTAGGCTGGCTATATGGATTAAAAACCTGTCATTTATGACTGGCTACACTAAAATAACAAATACACAAACTTCAGCAGCACTTCTGTTTGTCAGCAATATGGCTACAGACACGTAAAGCGAGCCAAACAACTTTCCAAATATCGTGCAGTGAGCGACTTAAAACTGTGTAGTTCTTCGATATTAGTAGTAGGACAACAATTTCTGGATATACGTACACAAAAGGTATTTCATAAAAAGCACAGCAATCATACACAAAGACATCAGCTGTTGTCATTTTCAATAAAACAGAAACATTCTGGATAACCATTGATATTGAAATACAGGGGAAAAACCCACAATGTGATGCTCCAGCAAGTGGAGATTGCTTATTCTACATCACTCAGTATAATTCCCCAGCCCTCCACATGGCACCAGCCAGGCAAGGGGATTGGTAAAACGATGAACAACAGTCCACACCCAACGCACACCCCCTATGGGGGGTAGCTGGCTTGGAAGGACCGAGTACATCATCTATTTCTGTTATTCATAAGTATAGATGTGAGTAACATACATTTTACTGTCCCACTATGGGCAGAATCTGCGTCATGGTCACCAAAACCCTCGTCTTTTCTCCCACTCCTACAGAAACTGGGTGTATATAATAAGGCTATCGCTCTGTGATTCCTACCCATAAATGTTCTAGGAGAATTACATAAAGTCTGACTCTGATACTATTGATATGAAAATAGGTACTTTCATATATATGGAGACTGATTTCTTTTTTTTTAGTTTCTTGGATTACAAACGATATATAACTTACACAAGCCTGAAACCCTTAGTTAATATATTAATGATAGCTAATTCTCTTTAATAACTAGGCAATACTTTTACACATCTCACAAAATCGAGGGTGCTTCTTCCATGCAGAGGTCTCTAGCCACAATATTTCACATGCAAATAGTACACATTACTTCTTGTTTCAAGAAATATCTAAACTCGGGACACACTTGTACAAAGCCTGTTCATTGTACTTTTTTTTTTTAATCTGATTTTTTTGGACAATGTCTGGTCGTGTGCCAAATTGTAGAATAAAGGGCATACAGAGGACCGTGTGCTTACACTTCACAGGTTTAGGGTCACTTTTCCTTCAGTTGTGAAATGCCATTGCACTGTAGGACACTGCAGTGAAGTGCAGAGAACACAAGGGCATGGTGGGACTGTTGCTACAGCTGCTGTGAGTCTGTTTTATTGCAGAAAAGAGCAGCCCAATGAACAAACTCAGTAAACCACCCCTGTTCAACTCAAACATTCACTTGACAATTAACCAATCACGGCTGAAGAATTTTTGTATTTCATAAGGGGAAAAGAAAAAAATCCAGACGGCAACAGAAGGAAAGGGCTGATTTCTGCGGGTAGCACAGTGTCCAAATCAAATCTAGAGGTAGAGTCATATCAAGAAGAGAACGCGAAGGCACAGGAACATAAATGGCACACAGTTACAAAGCACCTCCACCTCCCCTCTCTGGTTATTTTCCTTTCTTTTTTTTTGGTTGAAGGAATCTTTCCCTTTCTGAGAGCGTGTCCTAGGTCCCCCAGTTGTCGTTAAGTCGGGGTCTCTTCGCGGCGGGATTGTCGCTGTCCTCCATTGCTTTTCTCATTCTGCTGCCCCCCGGGGAGTGGAAGCTGCCGTCCCCTCTGTCCTCTCCGTCCGCGGGGAACGGTGACGAGGAACTACTGCTGCACAGGCTGTTGACAGGTGAGGTGTTGTTTGCGTGGAGACCCCCTGCGTTGTTGACTGCTGGAGTGTGGCGATCTTGTGGTGGAGAAACGGGTTCACTCTTGATCTGCATGGGACCCTGGTTGGTCTGAACGGTCAGCGACTGGCCCTGGGACAAGGTGGCAGGTGTGGTACTCGGGCCACTGGAGGAGAAATGAACAAGACACGTCATAAAAAATGCAGATACAATATCACTTAAGGGGGCTAAGACAAGGGAAAGGTTGTCTACTTGTACTTACATTTGACGCCATGCTTAATAACAAAGCTATCATATGATACACAGATCTGAGAACCTGTTCAGAACTTACAAGCTATCAGAGAAGAATTGCTTTAGCTTTGCCGCAATGACTTATGTAGCTGAAGGATAAGAACTGATGTGACCTAAGAAAACTGAAGACCACGTGAGAGGTGAACCTACCCGGATGGTATGCCTGCAGCTTGCACCGCCGCTGACAGGGGGTGTTGCTGCTGCCACGAGCTGATGGGAGAACTGAAGTTCCCCAGCCCCACCAGGTCCGCACTGTTCAGAGCAAAGTCATCTGCACAACACAAGGTACATCATTAGCACATCATGTTGTCTTTTCCCTTTATCAGCTTCCACTTGACAAAATATGTAGAACACATGACAAAATCATGATGGTGATGGCAGCTTTGCTCCAAGGGTAGCTAACACATGCAAAGAATTAAATTCAAATGCTCCAGATTGATAGACTTTTGCTTTCACTGAATAAAAACAAATAAGATGATCATCAATACATGACACTTCCAAAATCAGAATCTGTAAGTAAAAAACTTGAAGGCAATAAAATGTTAAAGCTGTTAAGGTATGTTTGAACAATATCTTTAGTTTAGTGTAATAAACACAGCAAACAACATTGTGGGCAACTGTCTGTCAACTTTTCATTCACAAACTTGCAAGACGTACATTTAGACTTTATGGTTACCGTAAGTATTTAATGATGGGCATCTTTACAATTCTGAAAAATCCTAGGACTATAGCAACAGGGGTGTATGAAGCATATGACTTCAGCCACAGCTTTGAAGTCCGAATGCAAACTCCTAATCCTCAGTGAAACAATAAGTAAGGTTACAGGTTAGTTGTTTGTGATAATATCCGTTTCTTCTTTTTTTTCCCCCAGTCAACATGGCACAGGATTTTCGCACTCCAAGCAAGGACAATTCCCATGCAGTAGGGAAAGAAAGGGTTCTTACAACACGTCAATGTCATCAACGTATTTTCTCCCTGTTTTTCAACCAGTTCTGAAAGAAGCCACAAGAGGAAGGGAGCCTATCACATGTGCACTTCCAATCAATAATGAACAGTCTACTAACTTTCAATATACATGTAATTGTCAACCTTTGCCGTTTTACCAAAATGTTTAACATAAACCTTTGTATAGTTTCCGCTGTGGACAGTATTGATTGGATTAACCTCATAACCAATCTACAATCACGTAAAGCGTGTGTGACTGTAAATAGATGATACTGGCAACAAGCCAGGGTGACTATGCTTGCTTGGATGGTCTTACGAATAATGCAGAAAGCGTCCGACATGACCAGACAAGCAGGAACATCAAAGTCATGGCACTGCTGAATCTCATGATCTGGGCGGATGATTGCTTTCACAGGCCATGTCGGCATTTCTGCCATAATGCAAATATTGGAGAAATGCAGCCGCGGGGGTTGGGAGGCACGACTTAATGGGCGCGTTCTCCGGTAACCTGACACCGAAGATCGTAAAATTTGCACGTAGAAGTTCAAGGATGCAACAAATTTTGTGCTCCGGTCTGCGTGAATATGAAGACTATTACAAGGATGATATTGTGGATGTTTTTTTGGGCAATGCAATACGAAATGAACACTATCAGCATCCTCAATTGAAAACTTCTCAATATTAGCACCATAATATAAGTGAGTACACTGTACAGAACAGCCTGATGTCTCATACACTGTGTGTCCTGAAACTGGCTGAATATCTCTATGCTTAATACTAGCATATCTTTTTCTCTCTGGAAATATATTGCACTACACGACCACAACAATTCCACTCCAACCAATTCCAGTCAAATATTCAGCTAGGATTTGCCCTTTATTGAGAGAATGAGCTGAGAACTGAGTACTCACTGTTGTAGGCAGTAGGCATTGCTGACGGATAGTTGGGTAAGCCTGGGTTCATGCTGGGCGTGGCCACAGACACCACGGGGGTGGACAACGACTGGTTATTGGTGCTGATTGGCCCATTTCTCATGTTCTGTTGAGGCTGCAAATGGGGAGGAAATCTCGTTTAACTTGGTAGAAAACAAATATGATTTTTGTCTGGAAAATATGCTTGACAACTATGTGTGCCATTTCATACCACAAATACACTTGTTTTGATGCATTCATAATAAAGTTAACACAGTAGATGCTGAAGATGTGCAAACATTCTAAACGAGCATAAATTTACAAAGAAAGATTGAAAAATATTAAACAATGTTTGCAGCAGTACAGAAAGTTGTGTTGTTCTCTTCCTTTCACTATATGTACAATACAAGGAATGGAAATCATTCCATGGTAATAACAGTGGTTGAGGACAGTGTCGGACTTACCATAGAAGGCAGTACCCCTCGGGATGATGGTATAGCGACTCGCAGGGTGGGATGGCCTCCACTGCGAGGTAAGGAAGGCGAGGGCTGTTTGGACTGTGCTGCAGAGCTCACCATCACGCCCGGGGAGGCCCTGTTCTGGTTCACATAACCATTCCCTGCAACAGAAAAAAAGAACAACACGGCAAACTAAGGGGGTGCTCACAATACATGTACAGAATACTAAGCATATCTTGTGCTTAGCATGACATTTTTGAAGGGGAAATTGTCTCCTTTCTGTTAGGAACATGAAAGCCTAGCACAAGACACATTTTACATTACTGGCTCTGTATCTACCTTGGAGGAATCAGAATACTCTAAAATCATGTGATCCCCTCAATCCTCAACCACAAGAAAAAAACCTTTCTGAGTGCAGCCAGCCTCTCAGACTGCTCCCTATTACCCAAGCTCTGCTGGAAACCCACCAATTACACCAGGTGAGGAGGTTAAGTACAGGGAGAATGTCAGGAAAGGGTTTGTGTGAACGTGGGACTAAGTGCATCTTGGCCTGTCACACAGTTTTGCACTCTTAGCAGTCTGAGGGCTAACACAGAGAGCCTGGCAGTTATTGTAGGTGTCTACTGGTAGACTGGCAAGACAAGACGAGACAAAAGCAGAAGCCATTATAGATAGAAAAGTGCATCATTATGTTACTTCTGACATTATCAGCTTGATGGTGTCACTCTTCAGTTTCCCCAGAAGCTTGGAGATTTTTTATTGAACATGTAAAAGTACACTGAAGTGCCATACTCTAAGGGGTACAACA
Source organism: Branchiostoma belcheri (assembly GCF_001625305.1). Classification (NCBI taxonomy): domain Eukaryota; kingdom Metazoa; phylum Chordata; class Leptocardii; order Amphioxiformes; family Branchiostomatidae; genus Branchiostoma; species Branchiostoma belcheri. Next base: position 1,766,824 of record NW_017803046.1, read on the forward strand.
CTAGCCTGGTTACCAAACCTATTATAGCTCCCGAGTCCTACATTTGCGGAGAGGATGTAGGACTCGGGAGCTATAATACAAATGTAGGTTTGGTAACCAGGCTAGTACAACACTGTTTCATATCTAACTAGATTAATATCTCCTGTACTGGATATGCACTGGCATTAATTATATCTTACTGTATGTTGCATGTGTAAAGCTCAACTTGACATGAATGACATGAATTTTCCTTTGCTTTTCACACACTATAGTCTACAATTCATAAGGCAATTTATAAGTGAGAACCTTTCTATGTTACACTATCAGACTAAAACTAGTTACTCAGCAGGAACATAAAGTAATACAAATCTAATGAACAGGAAAGTTTTGACGCAATATTTCTTGCAAAAAAAAAGTCCAATAGAATGGGCTGTGGTGATTTGATTGATCTGCTGCATCTTCTTACTGTCTGAAGGTTTACTACATACATAAAAGAGGAAGTGGGAAAGACCAGTGCAGAACATTTTCCTGGAAACCTGCATCCCTCTAGGCCACATCATCATCATCATAATATTTGCTGCATCCTGAGTACTGAATGTCACATTATACTTGGACTGACAGGAGGGAAACCGAAGGGAACCCTTCTAAAATTCATGGGAGGTTAGGTGGAAATTTGATACAGACAAAGCATAACCTGCACGTCACAACAGACTATTATCATGGAGAGAGCTATATTTAAAGCATAACCTGAAAACAAAGGCATTGCTGGAAATGTTGGTTTTATTTTGGGCTGGGACACAACAAAAAAAGACAACACAAGGTAAATGTATATGTTCTAATCATATAAGATCGTGTTACAGCCAAAATGTGTTTGGTTGCTCTCCTACACAAGATACTGATGATGTACAAAGGCATTAGATGCTGACAATGTGTGGAGTACATACGTGCATGATGCTGCGAGTTAGGATGTGCCCACATTCTGTGCGCAGAACTACGCGAGTTGGGCGTTCCGATTATCTCGCAGTCTCCTGTGAGTGGTGACATTGGGGGGGCAAGGATTACACTTTCATCTCTGAGATTCCGACCAACACTTAATCTCATCATGGGTGCTGAACAACCACTCATTTTACGTAAATAATGTATCTAATTTTAGAGTCCTTTGTGCCGGAGAAGAGCATACAAAAAACTATCCACTATCACAAGGAACCTTGTTAGTACATGTCAATGGTTTTTCTTTCCAGCAACACACAGCCTACTGATTTTGCCTATGTGTGCCGCATACAAGTGAGTGATATTGCTGCGGCCTGTATTCACACGGCGCGCCCTTGCCCTACCGAGGGAGGCTGGCGTATTTCTGCTACAGGAACTGGGGAGCCCGTTCTATCACCTGCCTAAGTACCCATGAATGATGGAGGCACTGAGAGCGCCGGGTGTATTACCACACTCTGCCCTTTCCCCCAGGTTTGCCCCGCTACTCTTGCCTTTACGTGGGAAGTCTCCCGCCATGCTATGAGTGATTTCCCAACCAACCGTCAAGCCCCTACCTGACCTTCAGGGAGGAACCGTGGAAAGGAAACTAAGAAGACTCCGCTGACAGCACCATTAGTTTGGTTCACTGACTGGTCATCCAGATTGGTACAGAATTTTCTACTTGGCCTCTTCCTACCTGACTGTCATCCTTGAAGAAGCCATTAAAGAAAGATTTACAGTCTTCATCCATGTCTATTAGACGCTGGTATTCATCACTGTCCAAGTATGTTCAACCTTTTATGAAGAAAAGGTTACTTTTTGAAACTTAAAGGGCTGGCACGACCAAGGGCTTGCAACATCTCAATTTATGTGCATGTATAGTAGTAACGAACATGACAAGAGTCGAGTTTTCGGATCTTGCTTGTATCTGACAGATTCTTTATTAAGATGAGTATTTTCCAGTGTGTCTCACTCTGTTAGACCCTTACACGAATTCTCTGACAAGGTCACAATATGAAAAACATTTCCAGGAAACAAAACAGAATTTGCCATACCCCCCCCAAAAAAACACGTGGCCCCATAGGGGTCATTCCATGCCATCATTCCTAGGTAATTACAAATTAACAATACTTAGGTTTCAATCTGAAATTGTTATTGTAATCTTACACTGGCCATGATGCCTTCATTTCCTGGAATACCACTTACAGTCACGTTGTTGACACCTACTGGTGTGGTTTGGAATGTTTTCTTGGGCGTCATTTCCTATTAGTATAAAATTACTGAAGTCTAAAGAAGAACCCTGAGGAAGGTGATAGGACAACCGAAACATTGGCATTGGTTGTGTCAAAAGAACCGTTATACCCAAGAAAACGGAGCTTGAGGTAATTTGTATGGGACGTAGTTAGTTCAGCGTTATGTACGAGACAATTAAAGAAAGAATTCTACAAACCTGCAGTACCCGCGCCAGCACTGGTACCCGTAAGGTCTGCCCCCAGCATTGCACCTGGAGGAGGGGAAAGAAATCGTCCATCTTGAACTGAAAGAGGGAAACGGGCAATTGTTTATTACTAAGTTACGTATGTGTGTCTTCTCACATTATCAACTGTTAGTTTGTCTTATATTGTAATATACAAAACTAGATTAAAAACACTACTTGTCTATCAAATAACAACCAACTCTATACGGTATAGATACAGGTTTTGCATCACAAGGCACCCATTCGATATCAAGGGTTCGGTGATACAATGTAGAATTTTACCTCACCCCCAATGTCAAAAGCAGTAAAAAATGACACTGCCTGTCACATCATTATAGAATTATGTTGCTACAATCCTGTACAAAAATCTGTGAGCTGTCTTCATTGTTATTCACTGCCATTCAAAGTTTGCCACATAACAATAAAGATGTACGATTCTACATTGTATCACCATTTCTAAATATCAAGCTATCCTCTACTGAATGCAATTCAACTCTTTAGTCTTTGATATACTCATTGATATGTGTTAAGAAGTGTGTGTTAGCTTCAAGACTACGACACCATCTAACTTGACAATGGCAAAAATGATAGTCTGATGTCTGGATATGATCAACTAAATCAAGTTCAGCGACAAATGGGACAACATACACAAATGTATCTGACAACCTCACAAAAGTGAGTGTTAGGAATTAAAATAAATACAAGGACATACACACAGAAGAGAGTAGAAGTCACAGACAAAGCAAAAAATAAGTGATACTGCTAGAGCATTACAGAAACAGATAGCAAACAAATGTATGGTCGCAGTGATGGCAACTTATATACAAAAGACAGCAGCACTGGAAAGAAACATGGAGAGACGAACACCTTTGTTCTATGGTGTGACGTAAGCAGGGTTTGTATAGCTTCTTATTCAGGACAATTTCAAGCTGTTCCAATTGAGACAAAATGAAATTCTAAGTGCTTGGTTTGTACACTTTGAAATCCACAAACCCTGCTTACTATTACTGAAAGAGACTCCCCAGAAGAAATGAGAAGGGTGAGGTGCTGAGAAAAGAACCAGAAGTATGACAGTCCTAGGAGGAAAGAGACAGCTGCGGTGAGATGGTGAGACTAGGTGGGGTCGGGCAGGCGGACGGACTGACTCACCCCCTGGGGAGCGGCGGTGCTGCTGCTGCTGCTGGGGGTTGGGGCTCACGCTGTTCATGTGGGGCTGGGGCGACCTCTGCCGAGCTACTGGTACACAAGGGGGAAACAAGTTATGGTCTGCCTGCTCTACAACAGCCTGCCTTTGGAATCATTTTGTAGAACAGGTCATGTCAGTTACTGTTTTGTTCACATTATTAGGTTGGACACACTTTACAGTACACATGTGGAAGAGACATCTTTTTACGAAAATGGAAGACTGACAATTGACACACAATGATTCCACAGGCACATGACAAATATATGGTAGATATGTAGGCCATTTGGTAGTGGTCAATGTTGACACTCATCATACCAATAACACAACTCCACAGTGTACACAACAACACACATGGGATTGTTCGTACACACAGGACTTTGTCACCAACAATCAACACGGATTATAGTCAAGGGCCAGCGTTCCTATATCTGAGGGCAACATGGGCTGAAAGCTCTGTCTTCTGGCAGACTAAACACGACTCTACTACTTGGCTGTTACGCAAAGTAGAGAACAAGTCTGTTGTGGGGAGCTTTACTGACACATTAGCTTAGGTTTAATTTGAGTGGTTCAATTTTGAGGTGGTGACAAGTGTCTACTTTCTAGAATGACAGATCATCACAAATGATTTTGATTTCAGATTATCATCTCACTTGGAAGTGATTGGAAGTGACTGACAAGGCAACTTCAGATGGTGACGATTAGGAGTTGAACTTGTACCCCAGAAGTCACGTCAGAAGCAGGCCTGTGCCTGCCCACACGGCCCCCTGACCAGGTACGGCGGCTCGGCTATGCTACACCTCATATTTACCTTCACACCACATTGGATTCAACGTACCGTCCCACTCACCAGGCACTCCATTGCTGGGTGGGCGCTGGGGCTGCACCCCGGGGCTCACATTGCGAGCGGGAATTTGTTGGGGCGGTTGCAGGAGGCCAGCTCCTGTTACCATATTATTGATGGGCACAGAGACGGGCAC
>NW_017803046.1:1771431-1795522 GCF_001625305.1 Branchiostoma belcheri
AGGGCTTGCAACATCTCAATTTATGTGCATGTATAGTAGTAACGAACATGACAAGAGTCAAGTTTTCGGATCTTGCTTGTATCTGACAGATTTTTTATTAAGATGAGTATTTTCCAGTGTGTCTCACTCTGTTAGACCCTTACACGAATTCTCTGACAAGGTCACAATATGAAAAACATTTCCAGGAAACAAAACAGAATTTGCCATACCCCCCCCAAAAAACACGTGGCCCCATAGGGGTCATTCCATGCCATCATTCCTAGGTAATTACAAATTAACAATACTTAGGTTTCAATCTGAAATTGTTATTGTAATCTTACACTGGCCATGATGCCTTCATTTCCTGGAATACCACTTACAGTCACGTTGTTGACACCTACTGGTGTGGTTTGGAATGTTTTCTTGGGCGTCATTTCCTATTAGTATAAAATTACTGAAGTCTAAAGAAGAACCCTGAGGAAGGTGATAGGACAACCGAAACATTGGCATTGGTTGTGTCAAAAGAACCGTTATACCCAAGAAAACGGAGCTTGAGGTAATTTGTATGGGACGTAGTTAGTTCAGCGTTATGTACGAGACAATTAAAGAAAGAATTCTACAAACCTGCAGTACCCGCGCCAGCACTGGTACCCGTAAGGTCTGCCCCCAGCATTGCACCTGGAGGAGGGGAAAGAAATCGTCCATCTTGAACTGAAAGAGGGAAACGGGCAATTGTTTATTACTAAGTTACGTATGTGTGTCTTCTCACATTATCAACTGTTAGTTTGTCTTATATTGTAATATACAAAACTAGATTAAAAACACTACTTGTCTATCAAATAACAACCAACTCTATACGGTATAGATACAGGTTTTGCATCACAAGGCACCCATTCGATATCAAGGGTTCGGTGATACAATGTAGAATTTTACCTCACCCCCAATGTCAAAAGCAGTAAAAAATGACACTGCCTGTCACATCATTATAGAATTATGTTGCTACAATCCTGTACAAAAATCTGTGAGCTGTCTTCATTGTTATTCACTGCCATTCAAAGTTTGCCACATAACATAAAAGATGTACGATTCTACTTTGTATCACCATTTCTAAATATCAAGCTATCCTCTACTGAATGCAATTCAACTCTTTAGTCTTTGATATACTCATTGATATGTGTTAAGAAGTGTGTGTTAGCTTCAAGACTACGACACCATCTAACTTGACAATGGCAAAAATGATAGTCTGATGTCTGGATATGATCAACTAAATCAAGTTCAGCGACAAATGGGACAACATACACAAATGTATCTGACAACCTCACAAAAGTGAGTGTTAGGAATTAAAATAAATACAAGGACATACACACAGAAGAGAGCAGAAGTCACAGACAAAGCAAAAAATAAGTGATACTGCTAGAGCATAACAGAAACAGATAGCAAACAAATGTATGGTCGCAGTGATGGCAACTTATATACAAAAGACAGCAGCACTGGAAAGAAACATGGAGAGACGAACACCTTCCTTGCGATGTACATGTAAGCAGGGTTTGTATAGCTTCTTATTCAGGACAATTCCAAGTTGTTCCAATTGGGAGAAAGTGAAATTTAAAGTGCTTGGTTTGTACACTTTGAAATCCACAAACCCTGCTTACTGAAAGAGACTCCCCAGAAGAAATGAGAAGGGTGAGGTGCTGAGAAAAGAACCAGAAGTATGACAGTCCTAGGAGGAAAGAGACAGCTGCGGTGAGATGGTGAGACTAGGTGGGGTCGGGCAGGCGGACGGACTGACTCACCCCCTGGGGAGCGGCGGTGCTGCTGCTGCTGCTGGGGGTTGGGGCTCACGCTGTTCATGTGGGGCTGGGGCGACCTCTGCCGAGCTACTGGTACACAAGGGGGAAACAAGTTATGGTCTGCCTGCTCTACAACAGCCTGCCTTTGGAATCATTTTGTAGAACAGGTCATGTCAGTTACTGTTTTGTTCACATTATTAGGTTGGACACACTTTACAGTACACATGTGGAAGAGACATCTTTTTACGAAAATGGAAGACTGACAATTGACACACAATGATTCCACAGGCACATGACAAATATATGGTAGATATGTAGGCCATTTGGTAGTGGTCAATGTTGACACTCATCATACCAATAACACAACTCCACAGTGTACACAACAACACACATGGGATTGTTCGTACACACAGGACTTTGTCACCAACAATCAACACGGATTATAGTCAAGGGCCAGCGTTCCTATATCTGAGGGCAACATGGGCTGAAAGCTCTGTCTTCTGGCAGACTAAACACGACTCTACTACTTGGCTGTTACGCAAAGTAGAGAACAAGTCTGTTGTGGGGAGCTTTACTGACAGATTAGCTTAGGTTTAATTTGAGTGCTTCAATTTTGAGGTGGTGACAAGTGTCTACTTTCTAGAAAGACAGATCATCACAAATGATTTTGATTTCAGATTATCATCTCACTTGGAAGTGATTGGAAGTGACCGACGAGGCAACTTCAGATGGTGAAGATTAGGAGTTGAACTTGTACCCCAGAAGTCACGTCAGAAGCAGGCCTGTGCCTGCCCACACGGCCCCCTGACCAGGTACGGCGGCTCGGCTATGCTACACCTCATATTTACCTTCACACCACATTGGATTCAACGTACCGTCCCACTCACCAGGCACTCCATTGCTGGGTGGGCGCTGGGGCTGCACCCCGGGGCTCACATTGCGAGCGGGAATTTGTTGGGGCGGTTGCAGGAGGCCAGCTCCTGTTACCATATTATTGATGGGCACAGAGACGGGCACGTTGGACGCACCGCCGTACCCCAGGATGTTGTTTTGCTGCTGTTGTGTCACCGGTACTGCTACTGGCATCTGTGGGGGCATATTTGTCACCTGGCCCGGAAGAACAACCCCTTGCTGTAAATAAAAAACACAAAACATATAGCTTTGACACCACATTAACTTCTAACACACTACGTAACTTTTAAAACACTACAAATGCCTAACAGGTGGCTACAAACGAGACTTTGCTACATTCTTATTCTATCATATGTCATCCTTCTTTGAGTATACAGTTAACATCTCCTTATTCATGTGACTTTTTGACATACAAAATCTACATCTAGGGAATTCTTTTGAAAATCTCATTGGCATCTCATTGGATTGTTGTATCTTTACCAAGTCTCTATGCAATCACTTAGACCAGATAGAATCGATAAAGAAATTTGTTATCCTCCTGCAGCCATATCTCTCTTAATGTGAGACAAGCAGTACGTACCCTCATATTCATCTGCATCATGCGATCAAATTCCTCGTTGATTTTCTGGTACTTGGCTTCCGTGCGAGGAGTCAGCAAGTTGTATCCCGGCTCCACGTCCTGGTCATCTGGGCTCTCACCCCCCTTGTGTTCCTTCTTATTCAAGGCCTGCAGACATACGACACCTTTCAATCAAACCCAGCCACCAAACAGGAGGGGGAGCAGATATGGAAATCAAGGGAAGCGCATAAGGTGGAAGCCTCTACCTGATCCACGTAAACAAAATTTGTCTCATGCAGAGTTTGCAAGAACGACCAACCAACCGACCAATCGCGGTGCAGAGAAGAACAGACACTGTGTGGAATCACATGCATAGCAACAGCCCAGTGCATTATGGGAATTATATGACACCTTCTTCCAAAGAATGGGGTGACTTGGGAGGTTAACAAATTTGGGTTGGGAAATGAAGGATGTAGTGGGGACATAAGGCTTCTTCCCTTATGTGCTCCAGGGGTGGAATGTTCTATGGTTTTGTTCTGAACCTAGACAGGGTCCCATGCACGTTGTTCCACACCTACAGAAAATAAACACCAGTTGAGTGAATGTTGCCATTTCAGATGTTCTTTTTTTTGTCTGGCTGAAATTTACCTGGTCATAAGGATCACATAGGTCATCACCCTTGTTCTCCTTCTTTCTCAACATCTGAAAAATATCAATATGGGATACAGGGATCAGTCGCATGCTTGGTGTAACGTCTTAGCCCTGGGAAGGAAGATTAGGGGGATTCTTGGAAGAAACAGCATGTCAACAATACCCAACTGGTTATGCTACTGGGCCTGCTGCCAACTCCCATCAGTTTTTGAACTGTTAGCAGTCTTGACTTTCAGTGTAACCAGTACAAATTTGGTGCTACCCAACACCTATGGGGTCTGGGGCTGGATCAATGTGACAAGTTCATTTTCAGCACACATGCTCTGGGGTAGCTGTACTTGATACTGGTAATCAAGTTTGAGCTGGCCACTTCTGGCTTTGATATAATAATACTTACCAAGTAGAAGTCTTTGAAACATGATATACATGTGCATTGACATATCAATACAAGTGAATAGGCTGGACACATTAGATACAGTAATGCTGATTATGTATATAAATGTACGTATTGTGCCTGTAATTCTTAGTTGAATAGAAATCATTGGTAGGCAAAACAGTTTTCAACTCATTTTCATTCTCATTGCATTGTCAGCGGTGAAGGTTGGTCCTATAAGCAGATACTGTTATCTAAACTAGTGCGCTTGTGACATTTCTGCCCCCCATCCTGTTCAAAGGTCAATCTACACGTGGGCAGCAGCATACATTGGAAGCTATCTCCCAGCAGGTCAATGGATATTAACAATGGCCACCTGCCACATATAGAAGCTTATCCCTTTCTGACAAAACCACAGCTCCCACCTTCTGCCAACTTGGCAAGAGCTGCTCATCTCACTCTGCAGCTAATTCATAAAAGTTTATATAAAAGTCCTAAAATCAAACACTCCGGATCAACACAACCTAACCCTCAGCTAATTATACCCTGCAGTCGCCTAAAAGTGGATGCAGCATATGTCAGAGATTGACCAAGGTTACGAAATGCAGTTATGTTTAAACTTTAAGTCCCAGACGCCTGGCCCACTACCAGGCAGATCCCCAGGGATAACCTGTTCCACAAGGCTAGCCTGCTAAAAATAGACGCCACCCTCTATAAATAGCACCAGTAGGTCAAGGAAGGTCGGTCTCTTGGAGTAAATGGAACATTCTTCTGACACACCACTTCCTCCATGAAAATGCCAGGGGAATGGGACAACTCCTAGGTTATTCTCAACACAAAACAATTTTTTTTTTCTTTTCTCTACAGAGGTTTACAGGTGAGTAAGCCGGTGAACTGTGTTGCTTCCATATCCTTCAACAAACATTACTGTGAAGGAAAATAAACATCAAAACAGCGTGCTCAAACTTCAATATTAATACTAGATCAAAGGGCAGGAGGTCTCTGTCTTTTGCTTTAGCAACAACCCCCTTACAATCTGACTCAATCTGGGATTAATATATTTTTAAGGTCATTTTTGCCTTGCCAGGAACAATAGATCACTGCCTAAGCTTTGCTATAAAGGCAACATATGGTCTGTATTACACCTATTCTGAGGACAAACAGAATTCCTGGATTAGCCTGCTATTTTTTAAAGAACTCCTGGTAAGAAAATTGAATATTTTACACTTAAAACACCAGTCTTACCAACTCCTTGGAAACCCACTCATTCCTTAAGAAGTTTACCAACAAAACATTATTTTGGGTTGTACACACATACAAATGTACCACTGATGCAAGATGCCTTTGTTACTCAACAGCACACATTTTTAGGCCATCTTTCTGTCTTTCTAACTATTTTCCCAATGCTATGATCTTCTACCAGGATTATATTCTGCATGTATGTATTACATTTGAGTATTGCCATGCAACATTAGGATTCAAAGATACTGTAGAAGAGTGTTTGACTAACAGTGCTGGACTGTTCCATCATGCATGCCCATTTCTGTTATCTGACCCGCCAAGGGCAGCTGCCCCTTGGTCTTTCCCAACTTATTAGCCCCCACTCACACTATCGATCAGCTCCACAGACAGGTACACCCCTCACAAAGCTGGGCTTGTGTAATCAAATTAGAGCAAATCAGCCTTGACATGAGGAAGGCTCCACGGGGGACTCTGCACTAATTTGCCCTGAAGTCGGCAGTGCTAATGATAACAATCAATACTAATTTGACTTCCAAACTTTCTGTATTCAAGTCAGCATCTCCCCAAGTTCAGCCAGCAAACCCCTGACCTTCAAAGGATGCAGTGTGAAAATTCCTCATTCAAAACCCTCAACCAGTAAAACCTAACCCAAACAATGCTTCCTATTGTATTTTGGGCCTTACTCAACAGTGTTCAAAATACTCCTGGGCCTCCTTTGTTAATGTGACAACAAAAAAACTATTCCAAAAAAATAAACAGCTGTCAATTATATTGGTGATTCCTTTGAGAACTGAACGTGTATTCCCCTGTACCTTGTCCCATCATCATCATGAACAACAAAGTACATGTTTGTATGATTCAGGTTCTCACGAGGGCCTGGGTTTTGGTGCAAACACTTGACAATTTTTCCCTTACATTCTGTGAGGAAGTTTCTCAGGTCTCATCACCAGCATTATTGAAAGTTCCTACCTGGGAGAGACAAAAATCTATGATACAATAATATGATTTTTTTCTAACAAATATGCCCTAGACGCAACACTGTAACACTTCTTTCTCCAGTCATTCTGCAACATTAGTTAGATGTTGGTTTTACTTTTAGTTGTGGTACTGGCCCCCAAATCCACTTTGATGCCTGAACACTGTTCTTGAGTGACAGAAGCATGCGACTCATTGCATTCATATGGCAAACCTAACATTATATCTAAGTCTCCAGGAAGGAGCCCAGATGGGCTCAGAAGAGATTGCCGGTCCTTCCTGTCCTTTTACATAATATCATAATAACACAGCCTGCTTCAGAATGCCAGACGAACAATCCATTACAATTCATCCAGGCAAAGTCTGATACTAATAATAGCCACAGCAAGGGTCAAAAATTATACACTGGTTGAGTGAGGTTACTAAAATAGCACCCTGCATATCTTTTTGATGCCAATGAATGCATGAAAGCAGCTTCATTTTACCTTTGCTCCCTACAGAAATCAACAGGATCTAGTACATGTGGCGGCACATCCCCTATAGAAACCAGATCGTGGCTAATCAAAAGGTAGTTGTTATTACTATGGCTATAAAATTGGGTTTAACAAGGAGCTGAATTTTCCCAATTGGCCGGCTGATGAGCTACATTATTATATGTGAGTGCCCGCTTAATTCAACCATTCACATGCTCAACAGTTCCCTCACACCCACACCCGAACTGAAAATAAAAAGAGTGATGGACACTTCAGCCAGAGGCAAAACTAGAACATAATCTGATCATACATGTTGTCATGGACATAAATGAGCACCCATGGCAAATCTTGATTTCCTTAGACAGAAATAGCCTTTGAAGGTTTGAAGTTATAATTTTTCCCACTTGATTCAATTGCAGCATGTCCCGGAGTGTGAATATGGCCCGGCACTCTTGTAACAAATGCACGCTGACGATTCTCATTGATTCAGGGCAGCGACACTGAGGCAGGAGATTATTGGACATTTCTACTTGGGACCAGGCTGTCAATTTGTTCTCCCTCCCCCATGAATCAGGAGTTCTTATCTGTACCAGCAGTGCCTGTGAACATGAAACAATCCGGTACAGTTTGCACATATGACTGCACTGACAAACCACTGCAGTGCTGACTTCAGGATACTTTTCCAACAATGGCCAGCACAGCAAATCCACGCTTACCTTGTAATCAATGAAACTGGTCACCAATAACGTACACTTCGATAAACTTTTTCCAGTTGGCATTCTGACTGTCACAATGTGTGACCGTTCCATGTCTTTATCTAAATAAAATGGCAGTGTTACATCATTGGTATTGGAAATGGCTATACTATATGATGTGGTTTTGAAGTGAGGTGTTATCCTAGATAGTCTATAAAAAGGTAACCTGACCACCTAGTGTGATCACATGAAGAGCAGGTGATTGTGAGCGTCAGGACATGACACGTCCTCCCAAATCCATTACTCTTGCCTTCTGCTGTCTGTCTATGGTGGACAGAAAGGCTCATGTTACATGTGTTACCTGTCTTTAATGTCTGATAATGATAAACGCATGTAGTTACATAAAGTCTGTACTGTCTGTACACAAACGCAATGATTTGGGGATAGAGTGGTAGAGGTCGACCTACATTAGATTCTGTTAACACTGACTGGTAGGACTAACTGTTTTGGGTATATGATAAACTGCCTGCTGCGCTGGGCTTGAAATACCACCTGCATATACAGGTAAAATTGCAGGTATTTCTGTTGTTTACCAGCACCAAATGTACACGAGGTATGCAAGTTTATTGCTAACTACACTGATTGTCACCACCTGTTAAAATGGTTTTTAAACAGCTGTTTGATTCAGAGTGTCTAAATTGTTTTTTTTTTCAAGAAGAGTGGTGCAGGTTGTTATTTGTCCAGAGCAGGTAATTTTACATGTTGTCCTTAACCAGTGCAGTAATTACCAATAACCCTTCCAAATGTTGTACAATCCTAGAGGTCAACCACTGTCTCTAACTTATCTCCAAGGCTTAGTTTGATCTCATTGCATTCTTTTGAACTAACTTTACCACAGAGACCTCTAGTTACCACCATGGAGCACACTCTAGTTCTTCTAACAATGCTTGACTAGTCTGATTTGAATGTGGTATCTTACAAAACACTGCCATCTGCTGAGGAGACATGTAGGCCCATGTCCAACTTATCCTGAAATGACACTTTCGTACCTAACTCAAGATGCACCAAATTTAAGATGCATCCACAATTGCCTCAATGAAAAAGACTTGGCAGACTCTTCACTCAATAAACTGTCTCTGCCCTCACTGCTCTAGAGTATTGGTTCAACCTTCCTCTGTGGCACAAATTCATTTTCTTGTCCATACAACACTCTTCCCTTCCGTCTTTTTTCATGACCTTTCCTAGCTAGGCTTTGACCTAGACTTTCACACCTACTAGTACTAAGTTTATCTCCCATGACAGTTTTGAGAGATGATTCAGCTTTGAAACCTGCATGGTAGTGTACTAAAAAAATAAGGCCAATTCCTACCTCCACAAAACTGCACAGTAAAGACAGAGCCTCCAGGGGGGCCAGTTTTATTATCCTTCTATGAGTCTGAGTCAGTTTTTCTTGGAATTTCTCACCGTTAGCGAGCTTTCGGAAGTGGGAGATGTAAGGATGATTCATGACGACTGCGATGTACAAGGTGAAACCTGTACGTGCAACCTTCTCCCTATAGTGTGCGCATTTATGCATCAACTTTGTCTTGGTCTGGCTACAACATAGGATATGTTCAAGCACTTGGGTAACTCCAAATGGGTGTTATATGATAGTCTTCTTAACCATTCTCACTGTGAGGATCTAGGAATACAAACAATCAAAATTATGCTAAATTCAACTACCCTCCAATTACGCATGATCCCCTTTAATGAGTCGTCTGACTCAGATTAGGATTTAAATCATATTGAAACGGCTGATTACACCTTATGAAAAAGGCATGTGGGTGCCCCTTCCGTTTAAAACAGCATTTGGACACAAAACCCTGCCCTTTTAAAAGCGTAACCGCCATATGTATCCCCAACCTATACTGTGGGACACCATTACATTTGGAAAGGTCTGTTTCCCATCCCAAAGCCTGTCCTAATCCCTTCTGGGCAGGTGCACATGCTCCTAGCAGCATTACCCTAGAGCCGAGATGACAGAGAGAGCAGATGCCCTACCATACTGTAGGAGACTTACCAGCCATATACAATATGCTCTGTACACACTGCAAAACGCTATAGATGAGTCTCTGGTAATGCTTCGCTTAGCAGGTAATGGTATATCTGCTTATAGTGCACCTAATTACCTTCGCCAAGATGGCTATGTTTTTGGTAGCAGGTGGCATTGACAGATATTAGATATGTAGATGAGGGAATAATTTGCATAGTTATTTAGAAAATGCTGCCATTTCATAGTGTTAACTGCCAGCAAGTTTGATTAAGGTGAACATCATTAAAGATAAGTTCTTCAAATCAGGATCTTCTTTGTATAATTTATGACAAAATGTTAGAATAGCCTTCTTTGTTAAGATAATATTGTCATTGGGTGAAGAATATGATCACCTGATACGATTCATGCAAATGAGGATCTTATTTACATAATCAATGAGAAACAATATACATAATAATTTGTCAAATGTAAGGGTTATCATCATTCGCAAAGGTTTGAGGTCTTGGAACTCCTACATGTTTTTTCTGCTTTTGAAACTAGATACCATCATAGCAAGGTAGACTCTTATACACCAACGATTCTGCAATAACAAATCACTAAGTACCAGCTATATATCTCGGGTAATTTGAGGTCAATTGCAGTTGGAGATGTGTACCATTCATGGCCTGAAATAACCTTTAGTTTCTCTAGAAGCTTCCAGATGTTTTTTCAAGTTGTGTAGCTTTGGATCCGTGTAGCGTGTTAACTTCATTCTATTTCTGCTACATCTCATGAACATGCTGCCAATAACACATGCACCCAGGCTTGCAGGGATGGCAGGAACAGTGGGACGCTGCCAATCAAGCTGAGTCAATGACACTGACGCTGTCTGTTGTTATTCAAATGTGGGTTGCATTTGTAGCCTTGTATACCATCTGCAGACATCAACATCACAGTGGAAGTGTCTGTCAAGTGCCAAATGCCTCTGTTCCATTGAGAACTGCCGACGTGATATTCACTTAAAACCTGAGGCTCATCGACATTCTAAAATGTTTGCTGTCAATTCATTATTCCATTCACCTATCGTCATAAACAGGTAGCTCTTGAAGATGCTATCTGATCTTATCACCCACATTGTTGTCACAAGTCTTTCCAAGTAAGCAGAATTTCTGATATTAATTTTAAAAATTTTACGACTCTCATTAACTACAGTTGGGTACAGTATTTTAACAACATTTTCAATTTTAAGTTTTTGCTTTTTTTCAAATTAGAATGAACTGTCACTTTAAAATGTTCAGCACATAGGAACAAGGCCTTTTCTCAGAAAGTTTTGTTTTTAATTCCTTGCAGCAAGCAAAAATAGCAGTGCATTTTGTATGTTTAAGTAGTAGTAGTAAGATACAACACTGTATTCTAATTTTCCACACAAAAAATTAGTAGATGTAGTTTATACATGTACTTACCCTCAGTAGTGCTTGAAATAAATTCAAACGTTCTGAACAAGACCTTTAAGGATAGTCTGAACCCCATGATTGTATTTCATTAATATGGTTGAATGTGTGCAACAAATACATCATTGTACAGAGTTGTGTTGTAGACAACATGTACAACTCCCTACCTCCACAATATCACTGTTGGTCCTGCTCTCGTGCGGCTCGTTGTACTCGGTGTACTTGAGCAGGACCTTGTCCATATCCGTGCTGGCGTACTGGAACAGCTTGTTGGCGCTGTTGAAGATTATCAAGGCGATCTCACAGTCGCACAGCACACTCAGCTCGTAAGCCTTCTTCATCAGACCAAATTTCCTCTTGGTGAACGTGACCTGAAAAACACAAGGATACAACTTCAGCTCAATCAGAAGAAGAAAATGACAAGTGGCATTCCTTTCAGCATCGACAAAATCTAAAAAAAAAAAAACAATCTCAGCAATGTCCTGTGGCAATCAACCATTATTATTTTCATCTTTACAGGTAATAGATACCAAATCCTACCACACTACAATGACTACATGGAACACTTGGTCTAAACTGTCCAAAAAGCAACGAAAACTTAATGTAATGGTTGTAATGTTAATAAGCCAATGATTGGTCTTTGTTTTTCATATTTTCTGAGAGCTTCTTTTCCATTTTTGTTTCTTTATCGAGATGGAATAACAGTCCAACTATTGATGCATACATTTGCAAAGACTTTACTATGCTGAACCACTGATGCAAAAACAGTCAATAGCTATCCGCAGAAATGAACCTAGCAATTTGCCTACCCCTAGGCTGAACATACACAACCACCTGCAGCTGCAGATAAGACATATGGATCCACCAAAGACTTCCTCTATATTAATCCTACAAGCTTTCAATAGAAATATTCACACATTACAGGTGGAAATCACAGGAAAATCATCATGATCCAGCTATTCACTTTGTCTGGGAGACCTTAGATTTTGGTAATTATTTTTCATCCTTTCAAATCAGGCAACTGTTATTGTACAATATGGTAGTTGTTTGTCTCACGCCATTTGATGACTACAAGTATAAAATGTCAATACATCAATGGGAGAGAGGTGTTTATTTCAACATTTGCTCTAATAAGACTTTTATTCTGTATCATGGTATCACCCACTTAAAAATCACTACTTCTTTTTAAATGTTTATTCCTTTTTTTCTTCAAAATTGGGTAGTGTTTCAAGGACAACAAAACTTTTGGTCTGTGGTGTTAATTTCCTGTAAGGAAAAAATACTTATGTAGTCATCAATTCCATACATTTAAGAAGCTATTCTAAGACTAAGAACTCTGATTCATACGGATGTAAACAATTTGTATAACCCCCACATGCAGGGTACAGCCTATACAGGGTAAAGCCTGTGAGGTTTATATAATGCGTTGACTGATATTCATAGGGTAGGAAGACGTCAGCAATGACGTGTCTGCCTACAGGAATACAGGAAGTAAAGGTGCGTTAATGGGCTTAACATGTCTTACTGCAAAAACTCTTATTCCCCATAAGCACTATAAGATTAGGTAAATTGTCTAACCTTGCTTTTAAGTGAGGCTGCATACCAAGACATCATTTTGTCTCGTACCTATGTGTAATTATGACAATGACGATGGCAAGGGGAAAAACTTATGGATTTATATATTGATACTTGGTCATCTCAAGTGCTTTTCAAGACCTTCCATGACAATGTTTTGAGATGAACACTAACACTTGCTGAAACAGACAGGCTAAGAACTGAAGACTGCTTATGACGTCTGCTAAATGTAAGCACCAACAAAGCTAGTTAGCAACAGGAAGTTCAAATTTTGATCGATGGTCCATCCGAAACAGTTTGTAGCGACATTATGTTTCAAGATGCTTTATTTGCACCATCCAAATCCCATGTCGTCTGTGCAGATCAATACTACATTGCTGGAACAAGTTTTCCAGGCCAATATCTATCCCATTAAGCTGGTTTCCTCACCTCCAGCGTGGCATCTAGCCAATAACATATTACGGAGACTGGCATACTGTAAATTCATTTTATGTTCATAGCACCTAAATTTCACAGCAAGTTAAAAAAAATCAAGACTTTCCAGGTAAGACAATAGCAGCTATTAGAATACAGGACACTTATTTGCAGTATGATTAGTTTGCGGTCACATCGAAAATTTTAAAATTTACAGTATGGTGCGTATCCCCTCTAATATGGTCATGTCATTCCTACTCCCGACTGTCATAATGGTTAATACCAAATATGGCACAGGCTTGTTTTGACTGGCCAGGGTAAAACTCCTACGCACACATGTACCAATATGTTTCTAATTTCCTTTGACCAGCAGGTCATATTTTCTAGTCTATTTGTGCATTTGTGCATTTGTGTATCACATCTACTTATATATTCAGAAGTTTGATTTTAATCCCCCTAGCAACTTTCTTTGCTACTGCAGCAGAACTCTAGATTCTTGAGTCTTTTGTACTAAGGCCACAAAAAAGAGATGCCCCGCATCTTCACTGGGCCTTAAGGCATTACTGCTGACTGCTAAGGGTATAATTAGCCCAATTACATGTCGGGTAGAATAGCTTCAAAAAGACAGGTATAAATAAATTGCTTTGAGTTGACTACTCATCTTCTTGTAGCTTTCAGTACAGCTTTGATGACAAATTTTACTAAAAACATAAATGTTGACAGCTAGGTTACATTTGCAACTTGGGTTAACATTCTTGAAGTGTGCAGAAAATGCATGTTGAAGTATTTTTCGTTTCGGCCTTGTTTATTCCGTTTCAAAAATGGTTGGAAAAGGGTGAAGGCTGTGAGAGCCACTGCAGATGACAGAAGTTAAACAAATCTATCAAATTGCAAACGTCAGATGTCCGTGTTTTCAACTGCCCACTGGCACTTTCAACTGATTCAGATTATAACTGAATGAATAGATTATTCAACTGATCTAGGTAGCCTGATATTTATCTAAATTTCAGCTCAAGCCCGTTGCTATTAGAAGACGCTCTTCGAACCTAGCTTCTATCATTTAAATGTAACTGCTGATACTAATTACGCAATGCGGCACCAGAAAACAACTTTTTTTCCCAGGCCCCTGACCTACTAGTCAATAGATAACTGTGTATCCGTAGAAAGTTTGCTGAGCACAGGAAGAGCTAGGTCGCACAAAGCAAACATTTTGAATTGTACCTTAGCTTAAGGCTGATGCCAAATTTCTTTAGGGGCATGCATGTTGGCCCTGGTGCTGAAAAGCTGGCCTACATTGGGCCCTGGCAACAGTCTGGATTCCAGGCTATGGATCTGAGGATGTGTGTGGCAAGCCCTTCTTCTCTCTCATGAAAAAAAATTAGGATCTCTAATTGATTTTGACATGGAGGATAAGGGCTGTTACTACAATGCTAACAGCTGGCTTATGGATTTTCAGACAAAAAGAGACATTTAAAACACAAGTACATTTGCCTAACAAATCAACAAAACATGACCTTTTCCAACAGGGTTCGAAATACTTTTTTCTGCATACCTGCACTGGCGCAGGCAACATTTAAATTACCTGCACCTGACAAGTTTTACATGCACTACAGTTTCTTCGCCTCTCCGTTCATAAAAAAATCAAATATCTAAAAAAAAATTAAATTTATAGTAGAACAATCTTGAATTTTACTTATTGTAAGATTTCTGCAGTCATATGTCATCCTAGTGTCTGGGGCTGGTTTTGTCAGTGCAGATACACAACAGAATACCTGCACAGCCCCAATTTTACCTGCATTATCCTGCATATGCAGGTGGTATTTCAAGCCCTGGTCAGTAATTGTCACCTACTGCTGTTGCCAACATAGGATCTTTCTACACCGGAGTCATTCCGGAAAGTTCCAGTGTTGTGCTTACATGTATGTTTGTGCTACTTTGTCAGTTTGTTGGCCTTGCTGACCATGTCATTTGATCACAGGGCAGGTTTTAATGCTGTTGTTCCTCTTGTGAGAAAACACAGCTGAAGGTAGGAACAGGAAAAGCCCTGAGACCAGCTGTCTGCTTTTCTGATGCCATTCCAACTTTCTGTTGATGTACAAAAGATGTTGCATACTAGGACTGATGTTGCTTTTCCACTGGTCGTTCCTGAAGCCATTGCAGATGTAAGAACAAACTGCATTTAATATATGCATTTATCTAATAAAATCTCTCTCCGCTTGTCAAAACTCCTTTATATCCAACATCCTACAATTTCTTAGCCTGCGAATGTTAAAGGAATGTCCAGAACCATTCTAGGACTTAGCTTGGAATTGTACTTCTTCTGTTTCCTACTTACAACCATTGCACAAACTGGTATTAGTGATATGTACACTAACAGTACAGTACAGAAAGACCTGCCACTATACAACTACATGTGTCCAGTACTAATGTGAGTTTTGGTCTTGACATCACACAAATGGGCACTGTCTTGTTTAAAAAAAAGACAAACTATCTTTCCCACATGTTCTTTTTCTTGTTTGAGTGATAATCATCCACTGAGTTTCCCCACCTAACACAGGGTCCACTCCAACTATAGTTATATCATAAAGGTTGCTTCATAGATATTTAATGTTATTTTATCCATCCTTAAGATCCTAAATTCAACATGCATGACTAGGGTAAATAAGGGGAAAGTGAACATTTTGTTCAAACTGGGAGCTGCATTTGGGTTTTGTAATGGCCACAGCATTTGCGTGGAAGAGGTTTAACTTTGTGTGTTTTTGTGGTTTGTTGAATGAACAAGTTTCTAGTGCTCTAGCCTTACTATACAGGAAAGCCAGGTGATACCCAAGCAACAATACCACTACCAGTCCTATAAATATAACGGTGCTGGGTCCTGCGTAACAGTCAGAATATTAGCCAAGGAACATGTCATCAAGGGTTCTCTCTCAGGCATGCAGGCTTATAAGAAAAACATACACTCACCAGTAGACAAAAGTACTTCAAGTATGTCTGTCACAAATCTTGTAGCCATGCTCTCAAGAACGTGCTTAGAGGGGGAAAATCGTGCCAACTGTATGCTACAGTTCTCTTGTTTATTGCGTCAAAATAAAGCGTTTGAATATTGTCACATGCAACCTTTCGCCTTAATACTACAACCACAGCTTTGTTTGAAACAAAATGATCCTACCAGATGGAGACAGTGCTGTTTTTAGAACAAAGGATGTACACTTCTGAAGTTCAGCCGTTTTCACCTGAGCGTCTGCGAATGTTTGGGTTGTAAGCACGTCACTGCTTGCGGACGAAAAGGCACGAGGCGGCCGTCTCCCTGACAACAGCGCGTCTGTATCTGATGACTTCTCCATCCCCTATCTACCTCACACCTGATGGTGCCTATCTCAAATTAAAGGTAATCAAAAGCTCAATACGCTGACCGAGAGCAATTCCAACTTCTTAGGTCGGAAATCCGCCCTGATAACAGAACAGAAAGATGCTCAGACTTTCTATTCCTTTTAAGATTGGAGGAAAATTGGAAGGTAACTACAGGACTCAAGCTGACAAGATATGTGAGGAGGAAAGACGGCCTCTGATTAGTACAGAGTCAGTCCTGTAATACCTGGATGCTGTTATCAAGCCACACGGACTCATTTTCTTTCTGTGTGTTCTGCAACAAACCTACATCCACTTCCGACTTTCACTACTTGAACAGGCCTTGTAAGAAACAAGGAAAGTGTGCTGAAGACGGTGATACAAAATGCCCTGTTTGGCTAGACTATAAATGCCGTTGGCAATTATGGCCAAATGTTAACTTTTATTTGCTGCAGTTTCTAAAGGTTGAGAACATCGACTTCCATCAATATTACTTGTAAATCAGGCACATGACACATTCGGCACGTGCATGGACAGAAAATCATGTCTCCTACCTGACGGTTGCGTTCGTCGTCAATCCGAGCAATCTGGATTTTCTTGCGCCCCATCGCTTTCGTCGGTTGTCTTACAGTAGAGTTTCACGAAGTACAAGGAAGTGGGTACCAAAATAGTCCTGGAGTAAAACGAACAAGTACATCAGCTGTTTGGGTACACAAACATGGGTAGCTCTTTAATATCCTCGACATTTGAGTCCGGAAGATGTAAATGTAATATACTGTTAGACAGCTTATACCTACATGTACACACGCAGATAGACCTGGCTTATACCGCTTATTCAATGGTTGCCAGGTAAACAATCCGGTTATAAATAACGTCAGTTACGCCACACATGGTGGGCAAAGACAAAACACAACGCGGGAATAACCAAAAGTGAGGTACTTACTTATCTGTACAGTCTGGTTGTGTCTAGTTGTCTCCCAGTCTTCCTACGTCGCATCCCTATCCATTTGGACCAGGAGAACTGAAAGTGGTGTCCGGAGTCACTGGGGTTTTTAATCCGGTAATTTCACGCTCGCTGCCCTTCAATCAAAGACTCAATAACCCAGACCGATGCCCAATGGGATTCTGGAGAAGAAAAATTACCGGTCATTAGAATTACTCTTGTTCTTTTAATGGGTTTGTGAGGATGGCTGGAGGATGGGCCACCTCTCTAACGACTTGCAGTGCCTGTGTGTTAGGCAGAAGCTATCAACAATAGGGGGCCCAATAAACTTCCCAATAGGCCGTGGAGAATAACTACTTCCAAGCATGATCGCCAGGAGTCAACGAACCTTTAACACCTCCTACCTGAGCTGCAGAAAATGAGGAAAAGGTCCAGTGTGAGACTGGAACACCCGTACCACGTTCAACGGTCCTTGTACAGAATAAACCGATAGGCTTCCAGTCGACGGAAGCATGGAAGATGGCTGCTACACCGGACGGGGAGGATAGTTTGTAATACCAAACCAAGCAATAAGGCCATTTACCCTTGACACGCACTGTCCATGCCCAAATTGGGAGGTTGGGAGGCTGCCTATGACCTGTTATGTACGCCCCTTCCCAGGGTAGGCAGATAAGAGGGAGGGGTAAACAGCCACGCTGAAGCCCTCCCACATAGCTGACATGCCTCCAAACTCACAGCCGCCCCTGTCTCCAATGACATCAGTTAGGAGCTAAACGTGTAACTGACACTGGGTCCTGGACACTGGTCCAGAATATGACACTTCTTTACTCTGCTCAGTGGCCTGGCGGTCTGCTGCCCATATACCACTGTGCCAGCAGGAACGACGACACAAAAAATCTGTAGGAACCTGTTAAACTGCTATGCACGGTGCAGCAACAATTAAATACCCTGAAGACAATATATTTTGTTGTCTATCTTCCCATGTCTTGTGCAATAAAACTGAAATGTTCATCCAAGACTAAAGCTTGCCTTTTTCTTTCCAAATTATGCATACGTAATTATCATAATATTGCATGTTTGCTCATTCATACCAATATCTTAAACCACAGGGTTTATTTTTCCCACCCTAAACTAAATTAAAACTTTTTCCATGTACCGCCAACAGTCTCTTACGCGTCAACTTTCTAATCTTCAATAATCGGAGGAGGAGACGCAAAACAAGAACCCTATGTGTGGCCTAATTGGCCTGGAGCAGTTGGTGGGAGCAAGCGGAGTAGAATGCCATACATGGCACATGGAACCCGGGCGCCTGCCATACCACACATACAAGCCATGCCTCGGCAGTAACCATCCTACTCTCTTCCCCAACCCTCCTGAACTCCCGCACAAAGGACCCTGTCCACCTCCAACCCACCCCAAACTCATCATCTCCCCTCTCCCCACACAAGGCCACAGGATTGAGTTCCAGCACTATGAGGGAGGTAGCCCACACAATATACGCGAGATGTGCCTGGGTTGACCTTCATACTTCGCAT
Organism: Branchiostoma belcheri; assembly: GCF_001625305.1. NCBI lineage: Eukaryota > Metazoa > Chordata > Leptocardii > Amphioxiformes > Branchiostomatidae > Branchiostoma > Branchiostoma belcheri. Next base: position 1,790,358 of record NW_017803046.1, read on the forward strand.
TCCTGGACATCATGCCCAGCGCTCCTTCATCTCCCATCATAAGTCATAAGGAAATCAATATCACATGTGGGTATTGTTCACTAGCAGCACTTCTAACCAACTCATCCAGCACCTTCTTTCTGCTTCTGTCCTTCTGCTCTGCTTAGTAAAACTCTTGTTCATCAGGGAATAGCACTCTTGTATCATTGATGTACACTTCTAACTTGTGTCCAAATTTTTAAAAAATAACAATTTATTCTTCTCAAAAAAGTTTTCTTGGAGGGAAAATTGCAGACAAGTCATACAGTATAAATGTACAAAATCTTCAAGACATTTTTCTCATCTGAAAAGCTGAAATCTCCAGGGACTCATTAGATTGAGGCAAGTTCAATTTCAAAACATTACGTAACTATAAATCTTGAAATGTTTGAGGTTGTTGTGTTCTTGTGCTGCAATATTATGGCATTGCATAAATGCATTTCTATTGTATTACTGCTGTATATATTATTACACAATCTTTTCAACAGCAAATCACTCCTTTCCCCTCCTGTGAAAATATATGAATTTACAGTAGCTTCAATTAAGGTTTCTTTTCACCGTAGGCCTAAACCAAAGAAGGTTTGAACATGAATAACAGTCATCATGCATTTGACAGCCCATACCCATCATCAAGACAAGATTTCTCCACAACAAAGTCACAGTCACTTCATCAAAGGGCCAAGTCAGCATACAGGTTTCATATACACAGACGGATTGCTTCTCTGAATTCATTTCCCTTCCCCTCTCTCGGGATTCTCAACTTGCGTTATTCTAAAACGACGACACCTCCAAAAATTCATAGCACCAACAATGACCGGTAACAATCTGAGTAAGAAAAAAAAATCGATGTTATCCATATTTGTAGCGCTTTGATGTGGCGTCCCTCAGATAAGGTAGTGGAGTTATTGCCTGTCAGAAGAGAAACGACAATTGGGACAACCAGCATATGCAGAAGGGGTGCTGGTGACAAAGAGTGATGACAACGGTAGTCAGGGCGCTTTGATCTGTTGGACCTACCCTCCCACAAGGCAACAATGAGTACTAGACAGGCAATTGGAAACAATACACATCTACCTCTCAGCCTGGAATGGTTTTGTTACCAATTTGTCAGTCTGTAAGGACTCATGATCCGGCATTGACTGAAACTGCAAAAATATTGGGTTCAACATTCTACCTGTAACTTGTAAAGAAAAGATGCTGATATCATATTACAGTCACACTAAACCTAAGTTTCTTTATATGACTCACTGAATATTTAAAACGATAAAGCTTAACATTTTGCTATATATATGCAGTGGTTATTGCTCATTTAAGCATGTCATTAAAAACAAACACACAATGGGAATTATGCATTATTTGCATTAAAAGTTCATAAAAAAAGGAACCGACATGCTATGCCATGCACTGTTTTCTGCATAACCCTTTCATGACCAAAAGAATGTTGGCAATAGGTCACAGATTAGCGTCATTCATAATAGCTGTGACAGCCAATTAACTTTTGGACAAAATGTTTTAAAATCTGTTAGTATCAAACTGTTATACAGAAATATACAAAGATATACAAAAGAGTTACAGTAAAAAAAAGAAAATTTTGCGCAATCAAAAGCTTTAGCCACTTCAATCTAGGACAAGTCCAACAACAATACACTGTTTGTTGCGTACTGAAGAGTTGAATAACCTGAAATTGACTTGCCTTGGTGAATAGAACAAAAGTCTGAAAAAGGTTAAAGCAATTATCCTGAAGGGTGTTGCCTTTTTTTAACCACGCAGGCCAATGCCAAGTGACCTACAGGGCACAGAAAAGAGCCTACAACATAGAGGTGTTCAAAAACCAATTGAGCATGAGGGATCATTTTGAGAGGTGTCAATCAAGACATGTACCCTACAATCAAACAGTTAAAACTTATCCATTACCAAAGCCTTAGGACAACAAAAGGCAAACATATACACAGTGAAATGACATTGAGGACTTGTTCACATTTACTTAAACCTAGCAACATCTACCTGTACACTTCTACTTCTAGTTGTATTTTTACTAGACAAGAAGATATCTGATTATGGCTTTGGTTTCCCTACTGTCCTATAATGTATATGATGCATGATTTTACACAAAATCCCATCAAAGAAAACTGTGAGGAGGAAAAAGCAAGGTTATATCCAATATCTTCCCCCTACTGTAAACCTACCAATGTATAATCATAGCAGAAGTCAGCAAAAAGAAGGCTAATTCAACTTTATCTTGAAAAAAAAAAAAACATCTCGTTCTCCCTTTTGTTTCCATGACATGGTACATTCAAACACGATAAATTTTCTAGCCATCAAGATTGCCATGTCTCCTGCACTACTTCTATCAATCCTGAAACACTTACCTATCCATCCACTACATGCTGAAGAGGATAACACGTTCTTACCCAGTCTGGATGACCATTCGTGCCAAACACTGGTGAGAAACCATGGCAAACGCTGGTGAGAAACCACTCTGCCCTTCAGATGTTAATCGAGCACTCAGTAGCAGAACATGTATTTCAATTGGGGTGAATAGTATGATATTTCAACCTGCAGTAGCATCTAATTTTACATAACTATCCATGTTCAAACTTACTTTCATAGTAAAGGTTTTTGACTAACCAATACCGAAAGAGGACGTACAAAAAAACAAGGGCCCTGGTAAACAACAGGGAACAACTCGGTACACCTATCGCTTACTCTGTAAACACATCTTCACGCTTGTCACAGCTCAAATTACCCAACACTACCTTTCAGCTTATGACATCAACAACACCAAACAAAAAAGCACCTGAGCTGCCGTCCTTTCAACCCTGCTCGGAAAACCCCACTGATGTCATGCACCAAAAATACTTGGTATAATAAAATACACCGTCCCGTCAGGAAAGGAAGAGTACTTTCCCTTTATCTCTCCCTATACTATGTTCCCTTCTGACTTCTGTATTATTAGCCACGAGTTAGTTTCTCCAAGGAGCTTTCATGGTTTCTCTAACCAGGCCAACCAATACCCTCCAGCTACTAAAATTACAGCAGATAAAACAGGTACACGCAGGAAAAATGCAATAAACACATCAAAGGGTGCTTCTAAAATCAGCAAAATTGAATAATCAAAGTGGCGTTAGCATCCACAGGGTTGCCAATATACCTGATTTAGCCACAGTTAGGTACACTTCCTTCGTTCGTGGGTAAATTTAGTCTCTACTTGTTAGCCAGCTCGCTGGCCTGTACTTCCTACTGCATGAAAAACAACTTTCTGTCTGCTTCATTAAGGGCTGGAGATGTAGGTGAGTGACAGGGAAATTAGGCAATAACAATCCTGCAAAAGGGTGTCAGGGAGACTTGTCCAAAGCTCTCAAAAGCATGGACAAGGTGTACAATGAACAAGGCAATGTTGACAGACATCCCCAAATGACATGTTGCACTATGACTGAGCAAACAAAAAACAAGGCCTTCATCTTTATGACAGTCGGTATAATAGAGAACTAATGTAACCATTACATTGTGACAGTCTAAAATGATAATTGAATGGCTACACGTTTTCTATATAATATGCCTTACAAACAAGTTGACTTCGTACTGGTTAATAATACATTATTTTACCAGGACAGGGCTCTAAATACAACAAGCACATATGCAGGCTAATATTCTATATGGTACCTGCACCAGTCCATGCTACTAGGGATTCATAGGTATATGTGGATATTTCACTGTTACCACCCATGAAATGAACATATCAGTGACCAGAACTTCCTAAAATCTAATCAGTTTTAGTAAAGTTTGCCTGGTGTAGCTGATTTTCAACGTTTATTTAATACGTGTAGAAAAAAGGATATTGAGCCCCAATGCAACTATGTGATCAAACTGCCATGAAAGCGGTTAACAAATAAAGCCTGGCCGGTAATTATGTGACTTATGTCCTTGTCTGGCCTCCACATTGTCTTGCCTGACATGACGAATTTACAAAGTACACGATATACCGACAGGCAAGAAGGCCGAAGCATTCAGCCATTTTCAATTACGGTATGAGTGATCTGACAGCACCAGTGTAGAAAACGTACACCTTCAGGACAACGGTTTAGAATTCAGAGTGCTCCACACTAACCATTAAAGCCTGTCTGCAGTGTGACTGAAAAAGCCTCTTATGATCTTACAATGATGTCCCATTGACGTCACCATTGGTTACCGCTCTTCAGTACCCTGTGGCTCAGCCGACAATGGTGGCAGGGCTGTCAGACCCAGCTCATACCAGGGTTCGGGAATCCGGATTCACCCCGGCACAGGGTCGATCCTGATTTCACATGACATACATTTATGTGTCTAATCATTTCTATTCTACTTAGCGTCATCTATTGGGTTCTAGTTAAACTGCATAGAGATAGGGTTGATCCAGATCTGATTTTAGACAGGATTCTGGCTGAGCTGAATTTGACAATCCCTGGTATGAATACAAAGGGCTTTAGCAGGATCAACGCATGCCTGATGAATCCAGATTCACAAGCCCAGGTATGAATGGGGTCTTAGCAATCAATAGTAAGCCTACAACAGACAGCAATCCAACTGCAAAACGACAATATCACATTCTATGTGTTCATGCTATACCACCATGTAGTGATAGCTACAGTTCCAAATAGTTTTAAAAGATAAAAGTTAAACTTGAAAAAATTTCTTTAGGAAAGCCCTAAAACTAGCAAGACTTGACCTTTCCATTCCAATATATGATAAAAAATAATGTTCTTGTGCATATTATGTAACCAATTAAAAACTAGTAGGCTGACATTTCATACCTGTCATACTGTGACAGTAAAAACTGGAATGACATTATTAACATCACATGAGGCAAGGTTAGATCAATGTCAAATCATGTTACTGTACATTGATTTAACTTCATGAAGAGGAGAAAGGAGGCAATCGTGGAATACCACTAAAAAAACATCTCACGATTTACAGTATACCCCCGCTTTTTCACCTCTCTTCTGCTGAAAGCGATCGTGTACAAAAACTGTCAGCCCTCTTCATTTACATAATCCTACACCGACACTGCATTTTTCCCTGAATTGAGATGATTTCTCCTAGGAGCAATTATGGTACACCAGCCTTCAGACAGGCTACCTGGAGGCTTTGGATGGATGCATCTCCCTCAG
>NW_017803046.1:1795542-1853217 GCF_001625305.1 Branchiostoma belcheri
AGATGTCACAAGTGTTTTATAGTTCTATTATCGAACAAAGCAGAGTTATAGAATTTCCTCATTAATTATGCAAATTAGCGCCTGATTTGCATAATTGCCATCTGATCATGTCAAGCATCACTTATACTACTTACATACCAAAAATCAAGACAATACGTCAACCGGTTCTTGAGTTATCGTCCTTCAAATTTTTTTCAACAAATGCTCCTGCAGTTCCAGAACAAGGCGCTAGGGGACCCAAACTCACGTCACTTCTTTCCTACCACAAGAGCTATCTACCAACCAAAATTCGTGACCCTAGCATGTCCAGAACATGAGATATCAAAACCGGAAGTTCAGCTGCAGTACCTAGGAAAGCCGCCAGGGGGCCCAAAATCTAATCATTTCTAGGTCTCATGAAGACCTACCCACCTACCAAGTTTCATTCCAATCCATCCACTGCTTCTCAAGTTATCTTGCTAAACCACAAACCCACAAACACACAGACAAACGCTACTAAAAACATAACCTTCTTGGCGAAGGTAATAATGTTCTTGTGCATATTATGTAACCAATTAAAAACTAGTAGGCTGACATTTCATACCTGTCATACTGTGACAGTAAAAACTGGAATGACATTATTAACATCACATGAGGCAAGGTTAGATCAATGTCAAATCATGTTACTGTACATTGATTTAACTTCATGAAGAAGAGAAAGGAGGCAATCGTGGAATACCACTAAAAAAACATCTCACGATTTACAGTATACCCCCGCTTTTTCACCTCTCTTCTGCTGAAAGCGATCGTGTACAAAAACTGTCAGCCCTCTTCATTTACATAATCCTACACCGACACTGCATTTTTCCCTGAATTGAGATGATTTCTAGTAGGAGCAATTATGGTACGCCAGCCTTCAGACAGGCTACCTTGGAGGCTTTGGATGGATGCATCTCCCTCCAGACTATTATTAGAATAGAGAATGAGGATTGCAGTTTGTATGCTTTCAGAATTTGTATGCTTTCAGAAGTTAGCAACATTCTAACATTCTACAAACTACACAGAAAAACTACACATTTTTTTGGTAAGAAACGGTCAAAAAATCTATTTCTTAATATAATTACTTCACTGTATTGTAACCAAAGACAAAATCATTACGATCAACTATTTCTTTTTACAGATTAAAGATCAACTCGAGGACCACTTTTTTCTCTCACCATCTTGAATACACCTGCTTTTCATCTAGTCTGGAAGTAGCTGATAACATTTTGTAGGAACTGCTGACCTTTGTTTAACACCAATCATTGGTAATGGACACTTACAAAATGTTTCAACATTCCATTAGGGGAAGCACACCAATATTTCTTTAGGCCAAGGACAGCCCACTATGGAAAAATGTCGATATCAATTAGAAATACGCCAAACGACGTATGTAGGAAATATTAGGACACTGTTACATAATACTGTTACATAATAACGCTTTGTTATCATCAAGAATATTTGAGAAATTCTGCTTGAAATGAGTCTATTATATTCTTTGGACACTGATCAATGTTTCGTTACAATTAAGGTTGCAATATCTTACCTTCCTCCTTAAAACTGCTAACCTGTATTTTATCAGGCCCATACTATTTTTTCGGTTGCACAGGAATGCCTGTCTGATTTTTGCTACTTTCATCAAAAGGAAAGAAGGCCGCTCTAACCTATCTCGTGCCTTGCTGACGTCAAACTTCATGAGTGCCCGACAATCCTGCCAGCCCACACTTCACAGTAATGTGAAAATTAAAGCATCCCTTCACCCCAGCCTGCTAGATAAACAAGCGTGTGGCCACAGCTCCCTGCCCGTGCCCTGACAGTCAACATACACATCAGAAGAGCATCGGAAAGTGTCCGTCTGGGCTTCCTAGATGTTGGGGCAGGGCCAGAATCTACACAAACAAATGGGCCAGTTCCCACAAACCACAGGCATAGCTACACAAGAATTAGCCTCCCTTATCAATGGTGCTCTGTGCTGAAAAACACTGGATAGGCTGCTAATCCAAGAGGTGGAGTTAAGAGACTTCCTTCCTGTATACCCAGTCGATTAATCACCAGAAATTTTAATGTCCTAGGCATTGATACCAAGTCTACCCCCATTGACCAAAGGTGGGGAAATAATTCTGCCCTCCCCCTCAACAAATGATGTAGAATACTATGCTGAGAGGACGAAGAAAAACCCTGAAACACCAACAGGCATGGCTCTCTTTACAGGAGTATAATACACATGTCCTGAAGCTCTTAACATTTGCTAATGATTGACGCCACCAGCATTAGACATCCAAGGTCACGGCAAGTGCACAATATACTCTGTACAATGTCAATAATACATCCATAAACTCGTGTCGCCAAAGTGTGCTCGGCAAAATCAATTCCGTACGTTGTGCAGGTCGAGAATGCATTATGCAAGCCACATCCTATCTTTTATGATAAGTCGAACACCCACAATTATGCAGGGAACTGTTGCAATGCAACATGACTTCCCTACCTGGAATACCGGGAGTGGTAGGCATGCACGACTATAGATGCTCAACAGATCAAGAACTTCAGATACAGTAATGCCCCAGACAGCAGTTTGTTGTAGGCCTCTGCAAACCTGGAGAATATTAATACTTGCTAGCTTATGAACTCCAGCTGTGCTGGAAGGTGTTGAGGTAAAGCTGGTGTGCCCAGTGTGTTCAGAAAGCTATTTGCCCAGGCAGGTCGCATCAAGGGGCGGGACTCATGGCAGATGGAACAGGTCACACCAGCAACAGGTTGTGGTGGGGGGAAGGCCGGAAGGCAAGCCGTCCATGTGGCTTCTTTGAGGCAGAGATAAGGCCAAAGTCAATGGCACATGTCAACATTGGAGGTTGTAATACATGTATGAAAACATCTATCATATTGCCATCTCCTTTCTGACATGGAATTTTCATTTTGGTACATTGCAGATGGTAACAACACCAACTATTTATTTTCAACAAAACACATACACAGTTTCCTAATATTACTTCATTAAAAAAACGTAGTTTCGCCTCAAAAAACATATTTCGTCCGCAGTGCCACTTTTGACCTACTACAATGCTAACGGCTCAGATTAAGGAACACTTGTTGAAAAATCTGACATCTTCGGTTTGCCAGTCTAGACTGTATTGATCAAGTGATGGAACACGCGTGGCAACTAAAATGGATTTCCATACAACCACCAGAAAGTAGGCCTAAAATAGTCTCCAAGAAAAACTGATTACATGGTATGGTAAAAGTAATGGCTGCATCCCAGAAAAATCATCTCTACCATCACACCTGTTCTAAAAACATGCTTTTGATTCTAGAGCTATCACCCTGCAATCTACAAACCTATAAAATAGTACTCCAGATAAAAGTCCCATCTTTCCACAACTTGAATCACTCTTTTTGCCTAAAGGAGGTCAAACCAAACTTAAATGGACTTAAAAGAAACCTGTTGCATGGGTATATTATCTAGCTACTTTGCCTTTAGTACAAAGAATTTTAAATTTGCTTCTAGAGATTCAAAAATCAGACCAGGTGCTTCCACAATACTCCCTTACTGTATATTCCATACCATAAGTGGGACTTGTGCGACTGAAGTAAAACAAAACAACAATACCACATACATCAAAAAGCCACTGGCCAAATCTCCTCAGAATCTAATTCTTTCTTCTGGGAAAGCATCTATCCATCCCAGGAAAGTACCCCTGTGTATGGGGAAAATGCTGGAAAACCATAGAATATTACAAGGTCAGCAAGTGATGCCAAATGGTATATATCAAAGCCCAGTAGGTGCCACATAGCTCTCTGATTCACACCACCTGATGGTGCACACCAAGCTGCTGTTATCTTTCCTTCCATCTCTGCTTACCTGATTTCACTCAGCGGGGTGACTGTTCCCAGAAAGATTTAAAGACTACGGATAGGTTAGAGAATGAACCAGAAGAAGGCAGAATCGCCGCAGGAAGCTATATGTACATGTACATGTATGTGTACCTTAGAGTCTGGGCACATAAAGTCTCAGTCAGTGCACTTCAGCTGTGCGGTCCAATCCCTTGAGCCATGAGCACGAGCTTGAAAATGTCGTCGTGTGAATAAGTGAGAAGTAAACACACACCCCTCCAAACAAAACCCCGGACGGAAATGAAGAACGTGGAAAACGGGGAAACGCGAAGACGCGGGCAAACAAGGACGCTGGAAAAATCTAAATGAACCTTGAGGACGCAGAACACCCGAGTGACGCAGAATGTCCAGCGACATTGTGCAAATTCTTTCCCTGTTGCCAGTGACTGGCATCAACAGTTGTCACATTAAACTGCTTGAATGTCATCACATGTTATGCTGGGGACCAACACATGGGGCTGTGCCTGCTGCTTTGATCATGCCATCTGACTCCCCTGAGAAAGCATAGCATGGCACACAAAATCATATCATATCACATTCTAGTTCCAACTAGCAAGAGAGGGAAAAAAAATGACCATATCCCATAACGTTAATTGTTCTCCAGAACAATGAAGAAAAGCACTGATTCTGTAATAAAGGTCTCGTGACAAATGTCAACCCAGCTGCTAGTAAATGGGGACCAGAAGTTCCTAGATCGAGTGCTGGATGGGCCCTGGTAATTTGAACAGCGCTTGGTGACGTCACAGGGACCCTCGTATTCTTTCATAACAGGCTGTTGTGATTTGTCAAGCAAGATCCGCACACTTCTTTTCCGCCTTCTACAAACACACGGCTCTTCAGGGCTGTGTGGACTGAACCTGTCACTGAATTGAACATGTTTTATTCAGGCAGAAGCATCATTTACTTCCACTGTTTATCTTTTTGACATGAGCAACATTGGACTCAAAACAACACCTGTATACAACAGGTAAACATACCTTTGGCAAAAGGTAGTTTTTCTATAGTTATGAGTAAAGTATGACTAATCAGTCTAATGAAAGGCAATTTTTCTGGGGAAATACCCTACACTGCCAGCAATGAGGAGTTATGGTTTTAAATATTTATATATAAAGCTGCAATTGACAGGGTAAAACTACTCTGTGGCAAAATAGACATACCTTTTCATGTAGCACAACATTATCGACGTAATGCCATGTGAACAAACAACAATGGCAAGATGCGAATTAAGACCTTGACCCATCCAGGTAAACACAAGGCAAAAATGTCTGAGCTGAAAGTTGTTTTAGTTCAAGAGATCTTACACTACTACAGTACAGGTGCCTGGTGTGTAGTGAAGCATTCTGTTTGAGTCAACAAACAACAGTCAAGGCTGGCATCTGTCAAATTGGCAACATTACCTCCACAGTCCCATAGTTTCTCATACCAACACTGTAGCATAGATAACACTCACTCACTCCACAGTCACTCACTTCAAATGATAAATACAAATTTTTTTAAAATATATAATAAGGAAAACAAAACACACAATAAATCATGCCTAGTGTGTGATGTCTTATATTAGTAAATAAAAAGGTATAAAAGCAAATAAACTATAAAAAAAAACATGAAGACACTGCAAAAAAAATGGCATTAACAGACGACATTAAAGTTGACATTCAAACAAAAGAAGTTGCATAACCCTACTGTAATTAAAATCAACACAAGTCACGACAGTACCCCATACATGAGTCATCCCCAAACCGGAGACACACCCCACTCCATAATAGTTTGCCCCACATTTGGGAAGCAACATGTTGTATACAAGGGTACTCAGTGTTATTGCCAGGATATATTTACAACCCCTGTATCTCAAAAAAGCATATTCAGAGATAAGTCTGGAGACACACGTTACAAATATAGCCATCCACAGAAAGGTTTGCCACTGAATTTAGATCTGGGTCGTGGAATACCCTCCTTCCTAAAAATACCCGGTAACAAACCACAACCACAGTTCAAAGTCTAACTTACCAGGTCCTAAAATAATGCGCCAAAAATATATGTCAAAACGTAAGGATTCATCCACTAGTGCGGGTGGTTGAAGTCTCAAGCACCTTGTTGTTATGACTGCGGCACTTACCGGAGATAGAGTAGCTGGAAAGAAGAGACGGTTCGAAGACAAACGTCTTGGACGGACTCTTCTTCAACTTTTTCTTTTCCTTCCTGCTCAGAAGACGTGGTGCGGGGAGAATCAAACTGTGGGGGAAGAAAACATGGGAGTGAAGTTAGTACGGGAATATTGATGATTTGTGCCGGTACATCCCTACGATTCGACCTCCTGTACGATAACAAGGAAACCGTGGGTCGGTATGATTTACTTCAAACCAGAAATGTGCACTGACTACGGCAAAATAACGAGCTACTAACGAGTGGAGATCTCCACAAACCGAGAGTGAAGTCGGACGTGGATAACTGCACTAGCTAACCCAAGGAAAATATGCGCCACCACTTTCTACTCTCGCGTCCCAAACACACACATGACAGATATATGAAAATGCCAAACGACTTCTGATTGATTCAGAAAGCCTGCGCTTGCTATTTTTACTGACCAGTGAGGTTGGCGCTGCTCAGCGGAGATGAAAAATCGTAACAAATCTGCGAACGCTCGTGCTATTTTTAGGGAATGGAGGACCCACCGGGAGGAAGCTGCGGAACAATACAAGCAGCCGCATCACAATCATGACCCCGGGTCACGCTGTAACTTTCTCGCGGATCTGCCATAGTTTGAACAACGTAGCTTACATTGTGTAGAAATATCATCTAAATTTTATATTTTGATATTTTTTCATCCTGCACTCTTCATATTTGATTCGACGAAAGGAAATGCTGACGGACTCATTTGTTTTTGATATGCTAAACAGCCGCGGATGGATATCGCATATCGACGGGCGGCGTAATTCCCCAAGACGTCATCTGGTTTCCGTCGCAACTGAGAGAGGGGTGGGGAGGGGGCTTTCCGCTTTGTTTTGCCATTTTCTCCAAAACCGAACAGAGAGTAAACATTGCAACAGAATTATAGGTCTGAAACCATTCATAGAAATGTGCTCTGCTGCCAGAAACGATGATTTACCGACAGGTTCTGGCGAAAAGAGGCAGACAAACAGCCTCTAAGTTGCCTGATCAAGTTACAATGCGGTGACGTCAGCGCTGGAATCGGGCATGATGTCATTGGCGGGAACTTTCAGATCCACATTTCGGTTCCCGTACGCAAATTTCCTTGTACCTTTGGTTAGACTTAAAACAAAACGTGATCCTATGTTCCTGAAAATGGATATAAATTCAAAATATTGTAGGTTTTTCAGGTTTTGTAAACAAGGATAACAGCGACAGGATTATGGGGGAATCACCTTTATCATTTTTCAGCCCTTAGTAATTAAGTCAACACTTCTTTCTGGCTGAACTCAACATTAGAAGGAAAGAGTAAACATTGAAAAAGTATAACACTGTATACATTTACCAAGAGAAATTAACATTCTTGTAACTATTGTAGTGCATGTGTATCATTTGGTCAGTAAATTGACTAATACTAACGTTAGTATTAGCCCAAGAAATGCAATTGTCATGCTTTTCTACATATAGGAAATTTTGAAAAAATTTATTTAATTTGTAAGGGACAAAGATGTAATAAAAGCCAAAGAAACAACCTCAAATTGATTGTTCTGTTTTTCAGAACTTGAGGAAAATTTGAATAGATTCAGGAAACTTGTCTTTTCTCTGCACTGAAACCCTTGCTTCTTTGCCAATGATCTGACTGCACACACACGTTTCCTCTATCACCCAGCTCCAGATAGTATGACAGGATAGTATGCCCTATTTTTCATCTCTTTGTACAGGTGTCATCTTATATGGGTGAAACTGTATTTGTCTGAGATATGCATGATTTGTACATGAAAGGGTCTACCTCGAGGACACTAGCAAAAACATGTGGGCCATCCTCTGAAATACAAAAGACAAGAGATTCTGTTTCAAAATTTTTATATCTCTCTAGATCCCCCTAAACATATATGGCCTTCTCTACTACCTTTGAGTAAATTGCTGGTAGACTTTAGCACTCCTCTGTATAATGTTTATGAAACAGAGAAAATTAAATTATGTTTCCTTGAAACAGAGATTAACTGATATCAGTGATAAGATGCTGTTGCATAATGTACAAACAGCTAGGTTTCATCATTGGCCTATGATCGGTTGTCACTGTAAAGGCTGGCATGATAAAGCCTTTCTAACAGAAAAAAATCATCACTGAGTACCAGGAAATAAGTATCTTGGGCTTCATCTCCCCCCTGCTGAAGCCTTTAGGCAGTTGTGATCAACATGATTCTTGCTAGCATATGAAAACTGACACATCCTTAGATCTTTCTTATGGACCCCAAGGCCACATGAAGCTCTACCATTTCAACAATTAATACCAGAACTGGCAGACAGCTGGATCCCCCAGCATTACTGTGCTTCTTCTGTTTACTACTTCAAAGTCATTGAAAATATCACCCCCCGTGCCTTCTATCCATCTTCTCTGTAAGGCAGATTGAGATTGATTTATCAGGGCTTGAGAAAAACTACCTGCAATTTGCAGAAAAATGTCAAGATTGCAGGTAAGGCCACACCAATTTAATTTGTTGGTTCTCAGATTTTTTCAGAAAAAATATGAAGCGACAGGGCGAAAAAAAAAATAAATAACTAGAATTCCGAGATCTCATACCTCCATGAAATATGATCTTGATATGTAAATGTAAATTTCTTCTTTAATTGTTCAAATGACCTCTGCATTAACATGATATATGCATCGTGATGTATGTTAACTTTTGATTAACTTACAGATGACCCAAGTATGACATTCTCATCATTCACCATTACGAAATCATAGAATTTTCACATTGATTATGCAAATTAGGTCATCATTTGCATAATTAGTATCTGTTGAAGTTCCGCCTGCCATAGGTTACATAGTATAATGTAAAACACTGTAATTATAGAATTTCCTCATTAATTATGCAAATAAAGTCCTCATTTGCATAATTTACATTTAATTATGTACATCTCTCTCTCAGCTACCTACACACCAAAAATAATGAAAATATGTTGTTCCTGTCTGGACTTATTGGCTTTTAAACATTTCGCCAGAAAGTGCCCTGCAGTTCCAGAACAAGCCGCTAGGGGGCCCAAACTCATATGACTTCTTCCCAAGCTACCTTCCATCAAAATTTCATGACCCTAGCATGTCCAGATCGCGAGATATCAAAACCGGAAGTTGCGCTGCAGTACCAAGGGAAGCCACTAGGGGGACCAAAATCTCATCATTTCCAGTTTTCGTCACACCCTACCAACACACCAAGTATGAAACCAATCCATCCAGGCGTTCTTGAGTTATCTTGTTGACCAACAGACAGACGGAAGGACGGACGGACGGACGGACGGACGGACAGATAAACGCAATAGAATAATATTGTATTGACAGTGTAAATATAGTGCACAACATCTGTTATGTAATAGTATATTAACCTGACATATAAATGTAATTGTAGTAAACGCACGACGACCAGGCCGGATATTCTAGCTTGTTAACGTTTGGCCACAACATCTGTTATGTAGTAGTAGTATGTCTATCTGAATTGTAACTGACAATGTTAACTGTTCCGAATTGTTTATGTTATTGTTGTGAGGGCTAGCCCTTTATAATAGCCTCCGGCTAGTTGGGCAGTCCTGGCTGCTTACATATGTGTTATCAGCCTAATAAATCAAATCAAATCAAATCATAAACGCAACTGAAAATATAACCTCCATGACACATTTCATGGAGGTAAAAACAGGTCTAGGCATCCTATTATAGGCTTAAATGCTACAAAATGAGCCATGGAGTCAACACAAAAGGCTGGGTTAAAATTTAAACATTGAATTTTGAACTTTTAATCAAACCACTGCAATGATAGATGGGAAAACTGTAACAACTAGGAAAAAAAGGACTTTCCTCAACTGTTGGGGGGCAAAACATGAGCATTTTTCAGTTGATTCAGGACCAGAATCAAATTTTTTTTTTTGCAAATCAGAAAAAAACGAAGAGGCGAATCCGAGAACCAACAAATTAAATTGGTGTGTTCTTAAAATATGATATAGGCACAGTAGCACGAAGCAGTGATCACATCTACTGGTATGTACTATTCATTGCAAGCCTATCTTTTCAAGAAAAAGTTACTACACTGTAGCTTGTTTGGAACACTACAAATGTACAGTTTTTCACCACATAGTGATACAACTGGGTAATAGTTGAACTTTTACAAAGAGATGGTTTAGATGTTAATATTCCAGTTTTTTTATGAAAGCAGGTAGCACATATCACAAATGTATTTTGCATTTGAGGATTTCTCTCTGTTCCCTTCTACTATACCTGCTTGGAGATTATTACGTGTAAATATTCCCATTTTCTTCATTCAACCCTGAAGATGGCAGGTAGATTTGCATGTGAATTGGAAGCCATGCGATTATAATTAAGGTCACAAAACATCTACAATCATGGGGATCTTTGTTGATTTTGTGACAATGTTTCCATCAATTCACATAGCACAACATGTACATGACACATGTACCAAATGTAAATTAAGAGTGATTTTACAGTATCTGCACACTAAGCTTGTAACTATGCTGTACTACAGCAAACCTAATTGAATAAGGAAGGAATATTCTCTGATAATTATTGAGTATTGTCAGGGCTAGAAAATCAATTTGAAATACCAAGTGTGGGATTTCTCATCGGTAAATCAAATGTGCAACATTCCTACAAAGGACATGCAGCTATCTGTAAGGTTGATTTAATTTTCCTCCAACTTTTTGCCTGTTTTGTAACAAATTTAGACTTGAAGGGTAAAAGTAAGACAGTGCACTTAGTAGACATCAAAGAATCCTTTCCATGGTTGCAGAGCTGGTAAACATATCAGGCTTTGACATTTAACTATTGCCCATTATAGGCCTGATTAGCCTTTACCAGCGAGTCGTGCCCATCAGCCCACCTGTTCCACAATAATCCCAGCCAACTAGATTTGGTCAGAGCAGACTGGATACCGGGGTGTTTTGAACAGCTGGAACCTACGCAACTCTCGTGATTCTAGGAATGGAATCGTAAATGCATATCAGGATGAACCTAAAGGATAGTGGCAAATGGCAGGCTGCCATCTGAAAGGCTGAGCATCAACATGCAAGCGCATCCAACCCCATTGACGAAGAAGCCCGCATAGTGAGCGAGTGAGTGATGCTAGTAAAGGCTCAGGCCGTTGACATGAGGGGGTGGTGGCTATTTTTGGTCTGATTTCCCGAGCCCAGTAGGAATCGAGAGCTGTGGTCCAGTTTCTTTGAAAACCAGCCTGTAGGGAGCAGTATACACAGGAAATTAGAATCCCCAATAAGATCTTATTTGATGTAAACAAATTTGCTTTTATTCATGTACATGTATGATGCTTGAGAACAAATTTTATCCCCAAATGTTCCTTGTTCTGACTTGCCTCCAAGAAAAGTATGAGGCTGCATGGCTGCTGGGTAGTATTAGGAAGAAAAGGGGGTTAGAACCTCCTTGGAGAAAGCAAGGCAAATTTGTGCAATTACTTGACCACAGATTGGCTGTACCTAGCCTGACTAATCGCGCTCCTGGCGGCCGGCCGCCCTGAAGTAACACAGGCTAGGCTGAACCTTGATCCATTCATTTATTGCCCAAATTTGGAAAATGGCTGCTTCTTAATAAGCCAATCAAATCATGCCTGCCTACTTTCCTTATGATAGACTGATAAATCAACTACAGGATTCATGTAAGCCAGCTGTTTTCTCGAACTTTCTTTCGCACTGTACAGAAAAATCCATTGTGACCTTTTTTTTCAATTCTTCTGTTCAAAAACCACCACTACAGCTGACAAGTACACTACTTCCAGTTAGTAAGTACACGTAATTCATCATCAAGTTAATAAAGACACATGGACAACTTCAGATTGAGCGATCAATTAACTGATATGTGATCTATGAAGAAAAGCTGGCAGCTGCTGGAGATAATAGATGGCAGGTGACACTGGAAGTTGGGATCTTGGCTCCTTTCCCATAAAAGGATTCATGCTATAGCAGGAGACAGTAATTAACACAATGTTACATATACATGCATAGCCGAGGATATAGCAAAGGTTTTTTGGTAATATTTTTCTGGGGTCTCTAACAACATGTTATTTTGTACGTCCACTCTGACTTGTTTTGCTTTTTGCATTCTCTCTTTTTACTCCACAGGAAGTTTGAGCATTAATGTACTGTAGGAGCTTAATTAACACCAGTTTGTAAGGTGCCTGTTATGACAACTGCTTGACAAAGCAGCTTTTGTCAACCTAAAGACATGGGGATTGCTTTGATGGGCTTTTATGGACTTCCAGTTTTATGGAGTCATTCACCATTGTAGGCATCTGCTGTTCATGAGTCCTTGAAACATCCCCCGAACATTCTTAATTTTAAAAGTTGATTTCAAACCTCCTTGATTTTAAACGTTGCTTTTAAACCTCCTTGATTTGATCATGGAGTTCATTGATTGAATAATAATAAAGCTACAAAATATACAAATTTGTCAACAGAGATATGTTTTTGTTTTCTGCACACCTCAGCGATGCTTTTTGTTTTTGGTTGTTTTCAAGACATCCTTTATAGTTCTATGAATTATTACCATATACCGTATGTGTTTTTAATTTGTGCCCTCCTGGAGTGCAGAAAAAGTGCTGTCGCGGGATTAGAAAACTGACAGTTACATCCTGCATCCTAGCCTCCTTCGAAACCTTCTCTCCGTGGCAAAAACTCCCTCGGCAACAAATCGTCCCTCGCGGCCGCATATTACTCGCGTCGCTCAGAGAAAAAATAACGCCGACGCCCAACAAGACTGCGAAGGAGGCTACCTGCATCCATCCTTTTCTCACTCCTGTGGCTTGTTTGACCAGAAAATCATCTTCAAAACAGGAGTCAGCACCCTTGTGTCAACACAAGTGGCCCAGGTGCCCCCTGGGTCTGCCCAATGGTGCAGAACTGATCCCACAGCAGGCAGCACCTGCCAATCAGCCCTAAATGCCCCTATCAGTTTCAGAGGTCTTGCAGTTGGGTTACATGATACATCTCCAACAATTACACCAGAGCCAGTCTTTTATCCATATCTTATCAGGTGGATATTTGTGGTTGATTGGGAACAAACCCATTGAAAACCATTAACGACAATTAAAAATGAAAAGAGACCTATGGACTGGTCCTGAGCAAGGATGTGTAGTCCATGCCCTTGGGATTGTGCATGTACCACTCTGATGTTCAGCAGCAGCACTCTGCCTGTCAATCACTTACATTGCTTGGAGAAGCTAATTGTCAGGAGGTTGCCATGGACAGGTGCACACATGGTGGGTGGGAGTGTCCTGTGTATCTTTCCCGAATCAATTACTGGATACATTAATAAGCATAGCAGTTCAATACACATGTCTACATTTGGTCAAAATTAACTCATGGATGTAGAATAACAATTCACAGCAAAGCGAGGAAGACTACATTTCATCTCGCAGAATTCTGAGGAGAAAGATTTATGCTCTCATGTGGACATTAAATTTGCATTTTGGCCAGGTGTGACTTTGCTTATATGATGGCAGCTGTTGACAGTGTGTGCAGCTATATGATGTACCAGCTGGCACTACATTCAAGTCATTGATTGAACTAAGCATCTTACAAACATCATACAACATTTTTCATGAAAGTGTTCGAAATGTATAGTACTATACCTAAGGCTGAAAAAACATGTATATTTTGAGCAAAGACATCCTCCCATGGCAGGGTCAGCGGCTCCGAGTTCCTTCTCAGGGGCCGAGAAGGAACTCGGAGCCGCTGACCCTGCCATGGGAGGATGGAGCAAAGACTGCACATCTCTAACATCCAGCATGAGAAGTCAGGTCTCCTATAAGTATAACACACAGACACCTTTACTGTGCCTAGTTTGCCTGTCTGCATGATGCATACTCTTCTTGTATCAAAAGCTCTAATACCACAGCCAGCTTTTCCCTGACTCTATCTCCGAATCTTCAATCAAGTTTAGCAAAGCATGGTTTACCAAAGTCATTTCAACCTGCCTTCTTATCACACATGGCAGGAAGTCTGCATAATTGCCATCTTCTAGGAAGTCCTTTTTCGTTTGGCCTCACCTATTTAGTCACCTGTTTCATGGAGGTTTTGGTGGCTACTGTTGTGTGCTGCTGTTCCCTTGTTCTAGCGTGTTGACGCTATAGACCGTCCTTTCCAAGTTACAGTGGATGCCTTCAATTGCCACAATACAACAAGTGCCACGATGGCCACCCTCAGATCAAGTCTAGCAAAAATGCTGCCTTATTCCCTGGGAGACTTGTCTTCCTCTTGTAGCATTCTACAATGACTTCCTCTACAATGTTTTTTGACCAAAACAGGCTGTGAACTTGACCACTTAATTCTTTTCTCATCCCCTAAATTCCTTAGTTCCAAACATTTAATTTAAAAACTTGAATAATGATTCAGAAAATGTAAACTTTTCCCTGCAAGAGAATGTACAGATCTTCTAAGCTTGTTCAACATGTGAGCTCACTCAGACCAAAGTTGTACTGGTTTATGTTACATCTAAGTCATCAAGAGGGTGTTATATCCAAATTAAAGAAAGCTAAGATCTTAGAAACTGCAGGCAAATTTTTACTAGTATCTACTTCTGAATGTTTTTAGTTGTAGAAGATGAACTATAAATGAAAGTGCATGTACTGTATTCAATATCACAAGAAAGTGAACATCATATATTACCCTCTTCTCCTGTCATTCAAAAATTCTAATTGCAGCATAATTCATTCCATACTACAGCTTTCCTAAAAAAATCGAGTCTTCTGATCTGCCAGATGGGACAAATTTAGTTGGTGTTAAGAGAAGCAATCCATAAAGTGAAAGTCGCATTGTCTCAGCATCAAGGAAGAAGGCAATTTATGCTTGTGTTAGAAGATTGAAGAGAACCTCCTGTATTTAGGATAGTATCTATTGGCAAGCTAGCAGCTAACCCGGATTGATGGCTTACCCAAAGCAAAAGTACCGGAAACGCTTCCTGCAAAATCTTAATAACCATTATATTGTATCTAAATGTTTTGATAAACTGTTGCAAGCTGCACTACAGGGAGAGTACTATCCATTATTTGTGATCAGATCTGAATGTGTATTAATCATATCATTCCAAGGAGATGCAAACAGAGGATGGTTAAACAGCCCTGATGCATAGCAGACTAAAAACTAAGTCAATCAGCAATTGGCTCTAGGTGAACATTCTGGTATAATTGCTTTGATTACAATTAAAAAGACAGGAAAAGAGACTAATGCACACATTAAGATGTGAGTTGGCTATCCTTCCACGCTTGGTGGAAGAGATTTTCAAAATCATATATTTTCATGTCCATATTAACTCTTTCATCTCTTTTAATTGTAACCAGGGCAATGAAGCAATTAAGAATCGTTCCATGAATGTCCTAAACTAATGGTAGATTCAACAACAGCATTTACTTGCAGCATAAGTGAAGTTCAGGTGGGGAAGACAGATATGGCATTGATGTGAAACAATTGCCGACAGTTGTTGAATAAACTGCGGCTGAATGTTTGCGCTGCATGAGGTGAGGACCTGCATGCCTTTTTCTGTGAGGCATAGGCTCCTGCCATTTCAATTCACCGTTAATTGTAGCCGACCGCTTTAATTCAACGTTAAGGATTGTCATCAAATTTTTCATGAAGCGTAATTGGTCGCATTAATTCCATGCCACATTATTTCTTATCTTGAATTCATTGTTAAGCATTATTGAAAAATGCTTCTTATCGTATAGTTGAATGCCCAAAAATCAAAACGGTGAGTCCAAGGTCCACAAACTAGGTCCACACACAGATACCCCAAGAAGACAACTGAACATTCCAAAGAAATTGCTCCCAAAGAACAATTGTTACAGATTTACTGTTAGGCATTGCTCACCTGCCAAATTTACCGTTAAGCATTATAGGCCTTCCTGAATTTACTATTAAGCATTGCCAGCTTCGCTCTATGCCATCCCTATATAAAGATGGCCTCAGCATTTTGTACTGTAATCCTCATTGCCAAGCGAAGAAAACAATTACATACTACCCGCAAGAATGAGGAAAAAACAAGATAAAGGAGAAAACACTCGACAGAACAGTTCTCCACTTGGAGATTACAACATACGTTGTACACGTGATGGATGCATGGGCCTGGCAAAGGGCAGCTAGTCTGCCTGTCCAGCTCCGACTGCGTACATAGTACCCAACACATCTTACCAGCTTAACCAGGGCAGTAATTCAACTGATAAACCATATAAGGAATTATGCTTGGCTTCAGGACAGCTACTCTCAATGGCCATTCAAAACATGCCTGAAGTAATAGCTCCAACAATGTGTCGCTGTTTTTTTGCCAAACAAGTCAATTCAAACAAATTTATCCAAAGATTGCCAATGTTCCAAAGGTTACTAAAGCCAGGAGCTGATGTTGCCTAAAGCAGGCTCGTGTACACTGAAACCTACACCCCATTCCAGCGATAACCAGCTCAAATTCCTCTACAGCCAAATAACGGCAAACGTCCCTACAAAGCTTCCCATATACAGGAAAATGCCACAAGGGAAGGTCCTTCCGATTAAGAAAGAGAGATACAACCGTACCTGTGAAAGGTCTGCAAAGGGGTGGAAGCGGTTTTGGCTTGAAGGATCCCTGCTCCTTTATAAGCGAAGTGCCCAGCACTTTCGGTCCTCTTTCTTATGTGCTACTGACTGCTGCTTGTTGCACTAGCTCTTGCTAAAGTGGCCAAAGGCATTCCAGCAGAGGGCATTAATACCCAGATATGTTAATACAGATGGGGAGGGAGCACAGTTGGCTCCTCCTATCAGGTTTCAATGATAAGGTCCCATAACTCATCAACAGCCAGGGGTGTTGGGGAGAGGAAACACAGTGCACAGGAATCAACGGTGAAAAGTTCACCATAATCTCATTTTGACAGGACTAGAGAGCCAAGCCATACTTTCAGTACAGTGCATAGCTGAGTCCTGTCTCTTGCATGTTTTGCTGGATGGACTGGGTAGCTACACTGGGGGTAAACTATATGATGTATGTGACACCCACCTCTGCCCTGTGAGTGTAATACCACATGGGTGAGTGATGCAGCTGTTGTGGGTTGGACTGAAGTCAGTCTCAATTGCAGCCTGGCCAGATCCACAGCACTTGCTCAAGATGCAAGTGCAGTCATCCCAGAGGACATATTAGCCAGAAAGCGCCTGCTGGCAGACTTCAACTGCAAGCCCTTCCCTATACAAAATCCTCATGGAGGAGTAATTTGTAACACTGTCTACGTGGAGCTTTATTCAATGATATATTGTAGGATTCTATATGGAGGGAAAAGCTCAGATCCTAAAAAATCTGCACAGTGGTGGAGAACAATTTTGGATCTGCTATGAAATTTAGTTGCACACATGGCTATAGTTTAAAATTGTAAATTATGACAAAGACAAATAACATTCAACTAAGTGGTCTTTTATCTCTGTTGTTTGCTTTGTTCAATTAATGGAATGCTACTGCAATGTACTTTTTTTCTAAATTTCTGCTGTTTGGTCTTTTGTTTCATGCATAAATAGATGCGTTTATTGAGATTGCATTATTGCATTATTACAATACCTTTGAACATCACCACAGTACTGGTATTTCAGCATGGACCCAACACCTCAAAAGCATCCCATTAGGCCACACCAATTTAATTTCTTGGTTAACGGATTCGCCTCTTCATTTTTTTCTGATTTGCAAATAAAAATAAAAATTCAGAATCAACTGCAAAATGCTCATATTTTGCCCTGAACAGTTGAAAACAGTCCTTTTCATCCTACTTGTTACAGTTATTCCATCTTTCAATGCAATGGTATCATTAAAATTTCAAAATTCATTGTTTAAATTTTGAACCAGCCTGGTGTGTTGACTTCATGGCTCCTATCGTACCATTTTGGGCCATAATAGGATGCCTAGGCCTGTTTTTATTTTTATTTTTTATTCGCCCGCCCGCTCCATTATTTTTCTGGAAAAATCCGTTAACCAAGAAATTAAATTGGTGTGGCCTTAGCGCCTCTCTAAAATAGATCTTTAATGTTACATCCCTACAAGTCAGTACCCCTTCTACATCATCCTACATGTACCATTTCTAAATGCCTGTAATGATAGACAACATTAGGTGACAATAACCTAAATTCAACAACAGGCTATGCATTCATTACCCATCAACAACTGAATGGACAGGTGTCGATTAGGGCTGGTAGTGTAATGGGTTCCTAATGTGTGTGAGTGTGTGTGTGCGTGTGTGGCCTATGTGTATGAAAGCTAGCCAACAATATGTGATAATTTCTAAGTGACAAAATGTGGGAACACGTCATTGTGAATTATCACCTTTGTGTGTAATAGGAGGCTCTAATGCTAAGTTTGGGTGGGCCAGCAACATTCTTGATGGTAAATTCAGGAGAGCAAATTCAGGAGAGTTCATGAATTCTGCTATTTCCCTGCAATTTGTTCGTATGTGAACAGAAATGCTCAGTGTATATACTAAGTACAAGCAAATAAATTTTTTTTCAAAAGGACCAATCAAACATAATGATCAGAATAACGTTGATGTCTTGTCCACCTGTGTCTTAGCTATAGTCCAGTAACGAGACAGAAAGACAACTCAACCCTTGGGAGTTGACAGGTAACAGTTTACTCTGTTACACCTTCAGATAATGAGATACCCCTTGCTTGGATGAGTGACATGGGCTTGCTAATGATACAGTCCCTGAGACCTCATTACAGAGAGAGCCAGGTGAAAACATTGCCTGAAATAGTATCTAGGTGGAGAAATAAAGATGGCTGTTCAATTAGAACTCCGAACAGGTTCCTAAAAATTAATTTTGGTCATCCTGTTGAAATTCATCCTTGAGAAGAATTTCTAGGTTACACTTTCTACCTGACACAGGATATAACTTTATCATAACTCATCATGCCAGTAGCTCCATCATGTTTTTATGTCACTAACCACACAGTCAAAACAACTTATTGGCCAAACTTCCTGCTTTCATACATGACCAAGCATCTGACCCCTTATCAATAAACTCTAAAACAAAAATAACTACTACTACATAATGTACTCCAATACCGGTAATGAAAAGAGTCCTGCAGTTTTGCCAATGTGCAATGTGCACATACTAAGGCCACACCTATTTAATTTCTTGGTTCACAGATTCACCCGCTTCATTTTTTTCTGATTTGCAAAAAAAAAAGAAAAGAAACATTTCAGGCTCATACTTCAGGCTCATATTTTGGCACCAACAGTTGAAGGATGTCCCTTCTCTTCAGACTTGTTACAGTATTTCCATCTATCAATGCAGTGGTTTAGTTAAAAGTTTGAAATTCATTGTCTGGTATGTTGACTTCATGGCTCTTATCATAGCATTTGGGGCTCTCATAGGATGCCTAATAGGCCTGTTTTTATTCCTTTTGCCCCAGTGCTTCATGTTTTTTTCTGAAAAATCTGACAACCAACAAATCATATTGGCTTAACATAAATAAGACAGACACTGTCTCTGTCTCTATGACAACTCGTATATCCAAGATGCCTAGGGCCATAGGGCATAGAGCAGACGCTAAAGAAAGAAAATCTAATACCACAGTACAGTACAGGATCAAAAGAAACTAAAAACAGAAGCCTAAATCAGGGATCTAAAACAAAATGAGGTTAATTCTAACAGTATATTGAGCACTACTTTTAGCAAACATACTGTATGTGTAGGATTATCCTGTGTTACACAATCTCTCACTAATTGGCCCCCTTCCCCGTTCTGCGGGTCGCTAGGAGCACAATTTTAGTCAAGCTATGAAAAGAATGACTTTCTCAAGAAGAATCCATGTCCTTCCAGGAATTTATAAATAGCTGCCCATTCAGAGTGTGAAAACTTGAAGAAAACTGATCTTACTTTCCTTGGTTTGTGTTTATAGTCTGAAATGTGTTACAATCTGAAATGTGTTACAATCTGACTTTTTGTAGCCGGCTGCACATTAATTATGATTAATTCTGACTTTGGAAATAAACAAGGGACAAAACAGATGATCAAAAACAGGTTTTATACTCATACTAAGATAATTTTAATTACATGTACTAGTAGGCAAAATGATAAGTGGACTGAGTCTTCTGCACCTGTGTGCAGCGACCACCAGATGCACCACATGTCACAGCTTCTTTAACCTCTACTCTCTGCAGGTGCACCAAGTTGGCACACCTGTAACTCAGAGTGGTGAATGTTAGTTTTTTAAGATATGAATCATATTGTTGCTATGGCCTTGAGACTCATAACAGAAACAGATGACAGAAACTTTGTATACCAATTTGGAAGATCTCCATCTTAGATCAGTTGCAGAGTTCAGGCCTGGGTTGAATAGCGACTTGTGATTGCTAGGAAACGACTTTATAAAACTTTTTTTGGGAAAAAGGCAATTTTTTTTGTTAATACATGTATCTTGAATTTTCAGGTGAGGTATTCTACAGATCTTCTTGCTAAGAGGTAACGGACAATTTGTTCCATAGCATTAAAAAAAATGTCTGTATATAACGTCAGAAGTCTGTAACCTGAAGCGAACCTGCTTGATTGTTTTATGTAACACAATTATCAGACCAGACTATTCTGAACAAAAAGGTGAAATATGCACAAACGTAGCAGGGCAAGCATCCAGTCATGTTAAAGAAAATCCCTACCATTTATGAATAAAGCAACATTTCATAGTAAATTGTCTTCCTTGCAGTGTGTGGGAGATTGTTTTGCACCTTAGTGCTGGCTGTGTATCAACACTTCAAAGTACTAGTGGACCAGATGCGTACGTGTACTCAATAGATGACATCAGACATCCGAAGTCCAAACGAGCCGCTTGTGTCAGATCATTCCCATCGACGTACTTATGGCAGATGCATTTGAATGGGGTGACATAAGCGCACAGTGCGCTGTGACATCAGTCGTCTGCAGACCGAGCAAACCGCTTGCGTCAAATCATTTCCACTGAATGGTTGATGCGTTTGAATGTTTTTGACAACAGGTCAGATCTTGAACTTCAAGACAGACATATACTGACAGGTGCAATGGCAATGAGATGATATGCAAAGATATACTACACATGTACATGTATTAGTATCCTACAACACTGTATTTAGCCTGGCATGAAAATGTTATTATAGAAATTAATCCTCCAGGTATCACTAATCAATTTGCATTAATAAGAAGCCTCACAATGATGTGGATTAACTCTAAGGCCCATACAATTAAGGCCATGACACTTTCATGATTAAGACTGTCAGACTGTGAGGATAAAGAAGGCTGAAAAGAAGGAGCAATTATCATCATCATCATCCAGAATGTCTAATAAAATAAAAGAAAAAGCAAAACATTATCTAATTATAGTCATTTTAAGATGGCTGTCACTTCAAATGGTTACTAGTATTCTACATGTATTAGGAAACATAATTCTGATCCGTAAAACATGTTATTTCTGTTCCCTTGAGTTTTGGTCTGTCTAGATTTTTGGTTTACTGTTGCGAAGTCATTCACCATGTATGGAGTGTGTAACATCACC
Organism: Branchiostoma belcheri; assembly: GCF_001625305.1. Lineage (NCBI taxonomy): Eukaryota > Metazoa > Chordata > Leptocardii > Amphioxiformes > Branchiostomatidae > Branchiostoma > Branchiostoma belcheri. The sequence continues at coordinate 1,817,138 of NW_017803046.1, forward strand.
ATATATAGGGATGGGTAGGCCATGGGCATACAGAGGGTGTGGCAATAGCCAAGGATCATTGAAGTGATATCAAGCCGACTTAAGTTGTGGAAATGTGGCTAAGATTACTGGTATCATTACCCTCTAATTCTACTTCAGCTGCATTAAAATCATTGACATTGTGCAAGAGGAACTCATCTGCTTATTTCTTTAAAATATGCATCATCATTATAATTCATAAATGAGGGGTTTGCATGTTTACAAATATCCGCAACTATTGCATATTAGAAGTGGCATGTACAAAATTTATGTCGTGCAGTATTTGATGAGATCACTAGAGAAATCGATATGCTATTATGGAACAAGGATATATGAACTAGAAACTTTCATTTTTACCTTGTTGCGTCTTCAATGCATTTTGTTAGCAAAGTAACACAAAGCTTTTCAGCTACATGTTTAAGTTCAAAAGAAAAAACATAATGTAAATTGTAGGTATAATTTCCTGCAGTCAAAATGCTGCAAATTCTTGCTAAAAGACTTCAACAGAAGATGCTAATTCTGTATGAAAAAGAAACCTTTCACACTTAACCTCCTGTAGTCCAATGCTTTCTTATACGACAAGATTATATTGGCATTCTCAACAGTAACGTTATATATTTCTTGGCCAATAACATGTGACATGTAAAGTGGCTATGTAGACTGGCTTAACAAATAAACTGTAAATCAAATGAAACACAACTTTCATCAAACAACTGTTTCCAAATTTTGATGGCATACAAGAAAACTTTGTTTTAATCTTAGGTCTTACCTTGTTGAATGCAGCAACTACTAACTTACTTAAACAATTCTTACACAAAGTGAGGGAGGCAATGCAAAGCGCAGATTAAACCAACAAAGATTTAAAGCATCGTAAAAGTGTTGTTGCCATGCATACGGAAAGTGTGTGCTTCAGTACAACATTTACAGCACATACCTTTACAAAAGTCTCCACCAAAGACGTGCTGCTAGTAGTCCCTTCAAGCTCCAAATGAGTGGAGGCACTTGTGGTGAGGAACTTGTTGCCGCTATGGCACCCCCTGCAGAGCAATGTGACAATAAACCCCCCTTTCAGCTGTTGCCGGGTGATCTGGTGGCAGCTCACTGGCCGGCCCTGGGCATGTTTGAAATTCAGCGAGTGATGGCGGACTTGCCAACGAATACATCAAAACACAGATCCAGTCCCATCAGCTGGGGAGAGACGAGCTGTAACACTGTCACGATTGCTTTGTTGCCAGCAGCTGCAGCAGATAAAGTGACACAGTTGGCCTTGTGGTTTTTTCAATTTGCCACAGGGCCAAACAGGAGCAGGCGACCAATGTCAGGGTTTGGGGAGTCAATGTGACACCGAGGGGTCACTTATGCCTGTGGGTGGCAAGGACGTGACTTTGTCCTGACATATGCTTTACTGTGTATGGACCAGAGATTTGTAAGCAAATCCCCGTATCTACATGTCATATTTCATACGAATGATAGAGAGCTGCAGGTGAAGGTATTAATTGTTGAAAAATCATGTTGCAGTTTTTTTTAATCAGCATTCCATCATATCATACCAAGGCACATATTTTTTGATATTTAAAAATTCAAAACTTTTAATGAGATATCTGTTTTAGTTGCACTATTATGTGGGGTGGCGAAGTGTATCAAAATCCTAAATGCTACTGGTGGTCTTGGGCCCATATTTATTGTAACATGTATAGGATACTATTAGGTAAACAAAAGGCTTAAGCAGAACCTGAGTAGATGTTACATGTGATGAGAGAACAAAACATTTACCGGTAAGGCTTTCATTGTTAGTACCCTTTATTTTGATATTTGTATAAAAATTGCTGACAAAAACAAGTCAGGATGTGAAAAGTACTGAATACGCTATTAAAACACAGTTAGTGGATGGAGAACTGTGCATATAGAAGTAGAAGTTTGTCTTCCATGCACGCCCCCTATGCTGCACCACCGAGTCTTGGTACTGCAGTATCCACCTGTGAGTGACTCTGTGTTTCAGACCCAGGAGAGGAGTTGGCTGGTGAAGTGAGACATCAGGGCAGGCAGATGACACACCCCTGCTTGTTGTTGTCCCCAGGGACACACCCTGGCAACATGTGATAGGGGGTCAGGGTTGATCTAACCTCACCCCTGACATAACATTATCCCAACATCAAACACATTCTTCCTCAGGCTGCCTGCCCCTGCCTGTCATCATCACTTGGCTGCTGGGGCGGCAATTATGAATACAAGTGGCCGTTAAACTGAATAATTAGCAGGGTTTGCTCAGACCCTAATTTCTGCCAGACAGCTCGTACACTTCAGTGAAAATCCTGTACGCTTCAGTGAAAAAACCTGCAGTGCCACAAAAATAGTGTAGAATTTCTTGTACAAAAGGTCAAGAGACGTTGACATGAGTATTCAAGAGGAGGATGCATGCACACGTGTAATTGTGTGTGGGTGTTGAAGCAGAGGTTGGTCACCTTAGATCTGCAGCCCACACAGTCAGAAAACTGAGAGTTAAATGAAGATCTTCCCTTAAAAGTCCATGTCTTAAAAGTGTCAGATAAAGGATTGGATAGATCCTAACTGATGAAGCTATTATAGGAGTATAGCTGCACTTTTAATAGAATGGAACAAAACAATCATGCTCCTGTTTAAGTGTCCTGCATTTAGGAGAGGTGTCAGATACAGAGACACTACAAGGTATAAATACTACTTAACTGTACTAAAACATGTATAAACAAACAACCATGTGGCAAAAAAACAGCCTGTTGTTTTTACCAGTAATTGATTTAATGCTTAATATATAATATTATGAACCTTTTGCAAAACAATTCAACAAAAACAAATAAGATTAGGAATTCAGAATGTTGTATATGTATAATAGAATATAAAACAGCGTCATAATTGTCACACACAAACCACAAGTTTGTTTTCAAGACTTTCTTGTTTGGTACCATTGCCATGGCTTAAGCTTAAGTTAATTGGCTGTCGACTTACAACTTGATGCAGGCAATTACCACAGCTGGTGCCCCAGGCTGTTTGGCACAAGGTCCATTTTTGTTTTGGTCGAAGTAGTTTCTTAGAAATCAGTAAAGTGCAATGAACAAGGGACAAAGTAGTAACGCAAAGGAATAACAAATCTGCTGCGTCATAGTTTTGCTGTGGGCAGGTCACTGCTAAAATTCAAAAATCAAACTACAAGAATAATGTAAACATTTGCAGATTTACAGTAACTGTTCATGTACTTGCATTGGAGTAAAAAACATGGATGGAGGGGATTTTAGTGACAGGTGCATAATGACACTACACTGAGCAACACCTGTATAGAAATCCTGGACAAGTATATTGCATTTTTTTAATTTACAAAAAGAATTCAAAGTAGGCATAGAAACTTTTGTCAAATAACGTTATGCATGTATTTGAACACAAATTAAGTAACACCAGTGAGTGTACATTGTGAGGCATGGACTCTCCTCTTTACGACAGGCATGTCCTGATGGTCCAAAAGTTAACCAAACAGCAGATGTACCCCCTGGATAAACATCTGCAGACAACGGGTCAGGTTTCAGGAGACCCATGTTACCATGGCAACACAGGGGCCCCACCCCTCAGCAGCAAACAATACTTTCAAGGGACACTTGAAATGAAAATGACAGCATCTTTAGAGTTAATGTTACAAGTAGTATAATTTTCCTGGATTCTGAACATCTGAAATATCTAATTTGCACTGTAATTTGCACTTATCGAGTACGCTCAGATATGCAAATTTAAGAGACTCCCAACCATAAAATGTTGCAAAATGATGTTTTAGCTCCATATGTGCAAATGTCAAAGAGGTCACCAGTCAGGTCAGAGGATTGTTCAATGTCAAGTGGTCTTGGAGTGATACTTATTTTTGCAATATTGAAATCTGATTTTGACTCTCTTAACCCATGTTCATTTAATCATTATGGTAAACAAAATCTGCAATTTTGCTGCATTTCCTCAAGAATTTGTCAAAAATCCAAGCAAAACTGAATAATTCTTGCTCCTTTTAGTTGTATCATGTTGCTATCTACATTAATACAAAACTGCTTATAAGTTCATTATCCACTTTTATGACAAGAATAAACACAAGTACACATTCCAATGTCATAAACTGTACATGATTTAGTATTCCGTTAGAAATGACTGACCGATGACATACCAGCAGGTGACAGCTGTTGTCAGGGGTAACAGGTGACAGGGTACTTGGGCATGTGTGACCTTGGTGTAGGGGTCATTGTGAACAGGAGTGGGATAGAAAAATTATAGTTTTATCCAACATGAATGAATAGTTAAGTGAATAACACAGTTGCAAGGGCTGTGCCAATAGGTGATGGCTAATATTCAATTTCAATTTCAAAATTAAATGTTATTGCTATTTATCTTATGTCTAGGTTACACACATTTGGGTGTCATTTTTTCCCAGAACAATCTAGTGACCAGTAATAGTAATAATCATCAAAATTGCTGCATGTTTTTGTTAGGATTTTAAAAGGGATTCTTTCCAAGATACTGTGTTGAAATTAAAGGTCATGGGATATCATTTTGAACAGAATAAAAAAAACATCAAAATAATTTGGTTTGGCCCAAGACACAAAGGTTAATGACCTAACCAAAAGTAATCGTTTTTAATTTTGACTATTTTTTTTTCATTTAAATAGTTGAAAATAGACATCTAGAGTATTGTTGTTCAAGTCAAGGGCATTAAAAATCATCCTGTACAACTGTTAGAGGAAAATGTTGACTGGAAATTCTGCAGCCAGACTGCTGATGGTCGATGGACTGGAGTTATGCTGGTTGAAGCACTTGTGGCATGGGGTCAGGACCACCAGCATGGTCAGTGTCCCTGAGTCCTGCACACGTCACTCCACAGATCCGCACTGCAGCCCCAGGCCTCGCTCTCCAGCTGTACATTTCTCTTCATCCTCTCAGTTTGAGGGAGCGTCAGTATCAAAGGCACTGGTCCTGTAGTCTACTGGATTCCAAGGTTGGGGGTTGGTTGGCATGTTGCACTGGGAAATTTTGAACTTCAAAACCCCCTGAAATGGTTTATTTCCAATGGTTTCAGCTTGATTTTAAATTCTGTGGCACTGTTGACAACAAAACATGTCGTGAAGCTTCGGTTTTTATCTGTGAAGTGGGATGGAATGGTTGAAATACTTGTCCCTTTTGTGCAAAAAAATTCTGCCCTAGGAGGGAAGAACAGATGTCATAGGGAGTTACACTTCAGTCAAACATACCAGAAAAAGTTGCTTTTAACTCAAACTAAAGGCTTTTAATCTTTAAACATTAAAACTTTTATTCTAAACTTTAAAAATTAGCATAAAGTTCTTTTGCATCTTAATGTAATGACGTACATGTATGATTGCAACTAACTCCACACCTTGGGAAAAAGATACACTTCTGCAGTCTCCTAAATGTATCTGATAAAGGGGTGGCCCAGTCATTAATGTTAGAATGATGATATCTTAACTGTGCCATTCATACCCAACCTCAGTGATAAAAATTGTGTTTAGCATGGAAGGTCAATGACCTTGGAAATGTGGAATATGTCAGAATTTGGTCGAACAAACGAACCATACTTACATTTTTGTATGGATAAAGCAAGTTTTGCAGCTTAGGACATGAACGGCTTAAACATGATTCAAGTTCGAACAGGCTTTACGGAGAAGCTGTTATTTAGATATGACTTTACAGAAAAACAACATTCAGGCGACCTATCAGGTTCTAACACTAACGGCCTGACAATGTGCGGTCAAGGCAAACCCTCATCAGTGCACGGTTCCACAGCCAGATGCCACATGACATCATTTGTCATGGCAAATGTTTGACATTACTGGCAGAGAATCCAGATACTGCCACCCCCTGCAAACCACCTTGCAGAGCCTATCTGGTGTCCCGAGCTATGCCGTTTGTGGAATTGCTGCACAGGAACATTGCACTTGTGTGACCCTGAGGTCTCCATTAGGGGTTTTACGTATTCTGGACTTAGAATGCCATTGAAATTCACATTTAGCACCATTTTTATGTTGCTTCCAATTTGTGAAGAGAAATATCCACTGGATTAATGAATATCCCATGGTGATGTATGTGTTTGGTCCATAACTTTAACCAAATCCATCTCAAATACGGGTTTGCCAATTCATTGCTAAGATTTAATAGACAATGTAACACTTTACAATTATTCTTGAGTAAATGAAGGTTTGATTTTCAACTCCAAGGAATATGGTTAAATGCATAATATCCAGACACTAACACTGATTTGTAAGAAACATTGGCTACTATTCTTAAAAGTGAGGAAAGTGCACTTGTGAGACCTACAATGTAAGAACAGTAAATCACAGACTTGTAGAAACATCATGACTTTTTACAAAAATTGTATTTCACATTTTATTGTTGAAAGTACAATACTGGGGTATCATAATGTAGATACGGAAAGGACACATAAATAAGCCGCATCTTCAGCCTTTTTTTAATCCCTGACAAGTTGCAAACTCTCTTAATAAGACTGCAGAAGCTGCCTTTCATCTGTAAATTGAGCAAAATCTATTCTGCCTGCAGTAACCATGGAGAAATGGATCATAACTGAACCAGATCGAAAACAAGACTGATTTTCCTTGAAGCGACATGTTGTGTAATTGGCAGCAACCGGTAAGTAAATTCTGCCTTCCTGTGGAAGAGTTAGCCAGAGGATACGTAGCAGTCCAATAATTGGCTTACTTGACAGTACAAAGAGGTAGCCTGGGGTACTTGATTTCCAACCTAATAGTCAGTCTGATATCACACTAATGAAAGCATTAGAAAAAAACACTTCTTCCTGGAAGGGGACTCTGTTAGCTGTATAAGGTGCACCAGGTTCCAATACTTAATACAATGTGTAATATACAAAATCTTTTTATTGCAACACCATTTGATGTTTCAACTTTTAGAACATGACGATTAAATTTCATAGTAGCTGATTTAAGTTAGAATTAGATTTTCCGTCAAAGACATTCAATATATAACATATATAACATATCTTATAAAACTTAAATGCACACACAAGTGCACAAGGATTGACGACTTTTTTCTCATTTTCTACAGTATGTTACTAGCAGTCCGTGTTCTTATTTGTCTGCACATAAAATTGTTACAAGGACCTTAAATAAATCCATTATATCAACTTAAGTTAAAGGACATTGAATTCCCTCAGTCAGTAGTGACTCAGCACAGTACTCTAGTAACCATTTTCCATACTGTATGTACTGTACATTTTAATCAAACAAATCTGACCGGTAGAGAGTAAGAAAGCAGACATGTTTTTGAACAGCAAGACGCAAGGAAGACCAACTCACTGCCAGCGTGGAGGTTGTTTTCTGCGTCGAGTTCTCGGACGGGGTAGAACTTGGCGTACACCTGCGTGAAGAACGGTCTGCAACACTGGCAGCAGTGGCCACTGGGAAGGGTGACCAGACTGTGCAGGTCAGGGGGCAGGTCCTCTTGGCTCACCACCACACCTGAACAACAACAGACTTTTCTTATCTTCTCATCTTCTTTTATTGCAATTTCAGGAAATTATCACCTTTTTAAGTAGCCTGGGTGCCATCCTCCGTAGTTTCTGCTGGCTCCCTAATGTCGCTGGTAGCCAGCAACATAAGGAAACTACGGAGGATGGCACCCAGGATACTTTTTAAGATGACAACTTTTTACGAGACAGGGAAGGACCCCTACTAAATATGTGCAGTGGTCTCTAAGCTCAATATTATGTGTGTGGTCTGTAACCGCAATATGTGTAGTAGTTTCTAACCGCAATACATGTACGTGTAGTGGTCTCTATTTATTGACTCCATTTCTGACCAAAGCTATGCGCTCATTTTCACCCAAGTCAGGTGAGGACACTGGTGTTAAGAGCTTTTCCCAAGGACACAACGTGAGAACAACATTCGAAGACAGAACCTTTTAGATAGTCAACAACCCAAAGTACAAGGCCACCTAATGGCATTTCTCTTAACTTTGGCACTCACCTGGAAAACACCATACTCTTCATACTGAGAACTGTTGATGCAAAATATTTACTATTTTCTTTTTGAAGCAGCCCCACACTATTCGCCTGCACTTATTTTCAATATTTTCTCCATCACCCTCAGTACTTTTTTTTGCTGATGATGGCAAAGAAATCCACATTACTTTTGTCAGGAGCAATCAATACCAATATGAATCAGGCCACCATAGACCACACTGATGGATGTCTTCACAGGCTCACCTTGCCTTTGGTTGTCGTGCACCACCCTCAGGGACAGTTCTAGCAATGATGATACATGGCAGGGGTCAGGGGCATCTCGGATGGTCCTTATTTCTGGAGGGAAGAACACGCTGGTGTGCTTTCCACACTGGAAGGAGTTCCTACGTTCAGTCTTGTCATCTTCTTCAGTTAGACTCTTAACACCACACCTGTGTATAGAGTATGCAGGTGAGATATGTTTAGTCTTATTTAAAGTTATGTTATATGCTGTAACGGGAATACATGTACTACACTGTGTATATTATTTGCCAAAAAAAATAAAAAATTACCCACCCAAGAAAACACACATTTTGAATGTGAAATGTTCCAAGAACTTCCAACTTTTGGTGTCCCTGAATAAAAAATTCTACAATGCAAATTCAATGTCCAAATCCGTTACTCCAGTTTTAAAAAACGGAACATGCAGTGCAGGCAAAATGCGTTCAAATTGTTCTATGGAGCATTTGGAAGCCTGTGTGATAACCAAATAGATCCCTGTGTGATACCGCTAGTTATCACACAGGGCAGAACACCCATATCGAACATTACTGCAGCCCAGGTGTGATATAAATCATTATACATTACAGCAAATTTAGAAACATCTCCAATGTTCCTTAGATTTGACCACCTGCTGATCAAACACTCTATGCAAAATCTTACGTAAAGAACGTAGAATCGAAACAGCTCAACAACGGGTTACAGAAAAAAGTTCTGCAGACCCCCTGCCCATGTACATGTATTCTGTTGCAGGATATCATGAAGTGCTGACCAGCCCTCTCTTGAAGGGCAAGTACAAGCCCTTCCCAGCGGAGCATGTGCTGACAGTGTAGCAGTAACACATGGTACTCTGGGGGATTACGGCAGGACATGTACTCCCCACCCAGTCACACCATCCATCCGTCACTGTCACGCCTCCAGGACTGGGCTCGGCCTCACCCACACGTCCCTCCCTACATCCGAAACTTCTGATACCCCCTGTCCTGTAATTTTCATCCACATATCAACATAACAACGTGCTTCATGTCAGATACTTTCGGCCACACTCCGAAAAACAAATAGCATTCAAAGCTTGAAAATATGATCTAGAATTGTTTCAAATCCACACACGGAAAGAACCAAACTTCCAGCTTACAGTTAAGGGAACTTTAGGCAAAAGTACCACTGAAAAAGCTTTATTATCGACATACAATCACCACTATTGTGGAGGGCATGCCCTGCATGGGTTGTATCACATTTGTATGTCCTAGCAATTTTTTACATACTTCCGGTTGTTATTTCAACATTAATTTCAGGATCGAATGGACAAGTCCTGTGATTTCTTGCCCAAATGGACCCAGCCCACAATGTCATGGCAGTCACCATCATTTGTATTAGCCTGTGACAGTCAGACTGGGTCAAGTAGGGGGAGTCTGAGGCTGAAGTACTACTGAGGCACTTGTGGTTTATAAAAGTGGGATGGAAGAGAAGGCTTATGTAGTAGTTGCAAGGCAAAGTAACACAAGTGGTCCTTGCATCGGCTGAGCAGTAACTCTTGATACACTCAATGTGTTCTTTGCTCTGGATTAAAAGTAACCTCTTTACAAACATTGGGTTAGGTCAGGGAGTGCTTCAAATACAAAATGAATACAGGTGGAACATATATACATATAATTCATAATTTATTCACCGCTGGATGTTTCCAAGAGTTTTATGCTGACACATAAAAAGATAGGCTTGTCAGAAGAAATTAATTATCATACTCCAAGGATAAATTCTTTTAAAAGATTTGATGGAAATTCTTTTTGGATCGACATTAACCTTCTCCATGCTGCCTAACCCAATAGATATTTGATAGCCAAATGGCTTCTACAGTGGGCTAAAGGTTAATCTATAATTATGGAAAACAAACGTATGAAACCTGTAGAAAAGTTAAAAGACATTTTCATTACTTTGTGGCCTGTAACATAACATGTGAAGCTCACAAACTTACTGACGTTGGTTCTGGTACATATGTACATTTGTACCAGCATTTCCAACAATCCCAACACCGTGTCTGAAAAAACAACCTCGCTTGACCTCTGACCCCCGAGATCCCGCCCGCCGTGACGCCGGCACGTGTGACCGGTCATGTCGGAACCCACAGCCGACAGACTTACCGTGTCAGCTCATGGGGAAAGCAAATACTGAGGGACGGTTTTTCTTGTAATATTTAGAATACCACTGTAACAGAATCAAATAATTAACCTATGTATGGTCTTGACAATGTACTATCATGACACAAGTTGAAAAAAACACACACACACAGAAGACAACCTACCCATTGCAGCCCACCACTTTCAACCACAGGCTGACAGGAATACTTCGGAGGTTAGCATTTTTGTCCACGTACACATACTGTAGGGAGTCAGTCCAGCCCAGGTCTGGAAAAGTGGAAAGTTTTGTCATTCTTTACTCTCTTAAGTTTGAAGATTGAGCAGTGGATATGCAGAATGTCTGAGACTTGCATATTAGTCTAAAGTTTGGAATAATATTTTCATGTAATTTGGACAATAAACATTACTGTAAATAATTTTACAAGGACTCAATTTTATGATATGAGGGAAAAGGAGATGGTCATAGTGTTTTTTAAATAAGGTTCATGGTTGAAGCCATACAGTAGTACTGGACATGTTTGTGGTATGTTTGAGTTTGTGGTGCATGATAGATCACTGCAAAAACAGTGGACGCAAAAACCACCACAAACAATTAACTATTGTGTATTGTGTATTAACCATATAATTGTTCTTTCCTTTATTATGCACCCACACATATTGAACAACTTTATTCATATCATTCTTTGCATCTGTAATTGCCTTTGCAAAAATACAAGACTTGCAACAGTTCCCAATGTTTCTCTGTCAGGTATGTAAAATGTAGGCTCTAACCTGCAGGAAGATATGTGAGCTGATTACTAGCAGCTGACAATTCACTCAGTCTCTGCAACAGGACCAGCTCTCTGTACGGATGGACAATTCATGGTCAATACATGGTATAATTCATAAGGAGAGAGAAGGGCAGACAAGGACTCAACTCACTTCTTTGGCACATATATTCTTTTCTAGTGGAATAGTATATAGCTATCTATTACTTATGTTAGTACTTTTCTCTGATACAAACTTGTTAATAGAACAAGAGTTCTGTATAAGGACTTGTGTGCTGCAGTAATGACCCAAGATGCTAGATGGCAGCAATGAATGTCTCCATGTAAAAAAGGGGTAAATGAAAATTGCCTAACTAATCATCAAAGAGACAACAACAAAAGGTTCTCATGAACTAAAACAGCTTGGATAATAAAAGTCTTGCTTCCTGTATTAGAAAGTATATACTATGGGTTTTGAAGGTTTACAAAATAAAAATGTCATTTAGTACAAAATTGATGAAAGCAAAGACTACAATTTCTCGTCATAGAATTCCCAGCAAGGCGAGCTTATGACAGAACCAATTGTCCAGAAGGATCTATGACAACAGCTGAATATTTTACGACCCATCCTCCCCTCGAAAGTTACAAAAAAATGCCCTCGATTTGCTGTTGTATGGCAAAAGTGGAAGGTGTAGCAGGCCGAAACATACCCATGGCCAGAATGTTCCCCAGGGTCTGTTCTGGTCAGGGGTACATACCGTCCTGCTACACTGGCCCCTACCTGGGCAGACTGATGAGCCTGTTCCTGTCCACCATGAGACATTGCAGCGCCTCACAGCCACACAGCTCCCTGGGCAGGACAGCCAGCTTGTTCAGCATCACGTCCAGCGTCTGCAGCTTCTTCAGCTGCCCCAGTTCAGCCGGGAGCTCCAGCAGGCTGTTGTCGGCCAGGTGGAGCGTCTGGAGCACCTGCAGCCTGCCTACAGCTGAACTCAGCACCTGCAGGTTGTTACAGCTGACGTCCAAGGACTTCAGTCTCTGCAAATTTCCAATTTCTGTGAAATGGCAAGAATGGATGCATTCTGAAGACAGTCAAACTTAGCTTGTTTTATGTAAAGCAACCCATTTAATTTTTTATCTATTTTCATCATTTTTGGAGCAATAAAGGAAGCATTGAAATCCTTTAATAGGATACAGCCAAAGTTTTTACAAGGCAAACTTGTTAAAACAACACAAACTTGTTACGTACCATCGGGTAGTGCTACTAGGTTGTTTGAATGCAAATACCTGGAAATGAACCAGAAAAAAAAATTTATTGGTATTCACTTAGGCCATGTTGATTTGATTATATGGATGACATCCGCGCGCGCATGAATTTTCGGCCGTTTCCAAAAAAAAAAAAGGTTTCAACCATACTGTAAATCATGCAAAACAGTTGCAAAATGAACAAATTTATACCGTAAGTTGCAAAAAAAAATATTTGAAAACGATACCAATGTCGTAGAATGCCAAAAATCAAACAAAAAAGACGAAAATGTCAAGAAATGAACTTGAAGAGTAGAACGATACTCTGTGCCCTTTATTCAACCTTCATGACCACGTAGATTTCATAATGAAAGCAACTTTTTTTTTTGCAAAACTTTTTTTTTATTCGCACGCTCGCATCAGTTTTGGGGTTCCCAGAGGATGTCATCCATATAATCAAATCAACATGGCCTTAGTATTATTTGTTATAGTGCAAAAAGTAGGAACAATCAAATAGAATGATCAAATTGTTACACAAAATTACTCACAATTCAACTAGATTTGGCAGTGTCTCAGCAATGTTGAATGGCTGAAAAAAGAATTTAGTAATTTGGTTCAGTACTGAATCCTGTGTGTATGTACTAGATGGTCTCCTGCTCTACCATTGATGTTGATTCTGGTAGCACCAAATGTATGTGTTCATTTAAGGCAACTTTAGGAACTCGTACTTGACTGACATATGAAATGTTTAACTGACACGCTGTTTGAAAATTGTATTCTTCAATTAACTTCCTTTCAGTTTAAAGGTTACTGTTGCAAAACTTTTCTGTTGTTAATGGCAGCAGTGCATGGTGCATCTGCATTACGGATAAGGCAATCAGAGATGACAGTGCACACTTAATCCCCTTAGACGCTGTAACATTATCTGACTGCTAGGCTTCTCTGACATAGCCTGGGTACCATCCATTTTGTATCAGGGCCCCCTGAACTCGCTACCCCAAGTGGTGGTGCAAGGGGCCCTGTTAGTGTTACAAAACGGATGGCACCCAGACTATTTCTGACAATTGTGGATGGTGTAGGAAAGCATTATTAAGATTTTCCACCCTAACATCAGTTGGTGATCAGTGTCCTCACCAGTGAGACCAGGACATTCCTCTTCACAAACAGTCTCTCCAGGAAGGTGAAAGCTTCTCCCTGCACCAGCTCTGCAGGAAGTGTGCTGAGGTGACTGTAGTTCAGGTTCAGAATCAGGTGTCTCTCCCGTCTGGCCTGGGTCACTATACTGTGGACATCAGCTGCCCCTGCCGCCATCTTCAACAGTCTAAAATATCTGAGCTGTTCTTACAGTCTTGCAGTGCTGACATAATGTCGGTACTGTTGGTTTTCAGATGTCAATAAATTGACCTTTTGGGTCCATTGTAACAAATGGAGATGTTAACTTTTACACAATGTTCATGACACAAAAATTACTTGTCTTGTTTCTGTTTCTTCTGCGTGTTAAATCTGGTTCAGGTCAAATCATAATCTTACACTAAGTAATTGCACAGATATTTGTCATGTAAAGTATGATCTGTTCTGGTACGACCGTCACTCATCAGATGCAAGATATTTATAAAACGGCCTTGCTGATGCAAATATCACACTATGAAGATTTCAGTGATTCCTCTGAGTGGCTGCGCCATGTTGTGCCTGATGTTCTCGTGATCTCAGTCCTTGTAGATCACTGTAAACAGAATTACCTTTACTTATTTACATATATATAATCAAAGACCTCCTTGCTCAAATCTATGCAAAATGTACTGCAAGTTTGATAATTTCGGCTGGGTAAGAATAACCCCGGCAACAGCGGTCCTTTTGCTACAAAAAATCTTTTTCTCTTAATCCTCACTACATCGTCCTATACACTTATCTGTATACACTGTCCCCGCTGTCTTCTGTATGCTATAAATACTTTGCTCTGATCATACTAGACTATAATATATTTGCATGTTTCCATCGAGCTCCCCCTCCCCCAAACACAACTGTCAAAAACTCATAAATGATCCACAAAGTTTACGTTATTTCAAACATCATACGTTATCAACTTGCGTATAAGTCAACTAATATGATACCTAATTTGTCTGCCATCAATGGGAATGATGCGCACAACATCAGCAGTAACTTACTTTTTGCTAAGTTCTGCTGAAATCTGTGTGTGCTGAAACCATATGTTGACGGTACAAAGGTCAGGTCAGGTCATGCCTCGACCAATCACGCGCGTCATCTAGCGGATTTCAGTGGTATTGCTTATGATAATATCGACGATAACAAAGTTAGTGAGTGAGTGACTTACTTTGGTTTACAATGGTGAAAATTTTATAAGCTCAGTAATACTTCACCTGAGCAAACAACATTGGTGATGATGTATGCAATACCTTAAATTCATCATGAGCAATATTGCAGCTTACGCTATTCCAAAAATAATTTGTTGGCTATGTTAATAAGAAGAAAATACTGCATACACTGTACGTGTACGTCTTCGCTGCTTTCCAATTTGCCTGCTAGGACGTAAAGTCGACGTATCATGGTGTCCGTGCATGGCTGCACTCTAGCGATTTCTCTAGGAAATTCTGTATACTAGTACTAGTCCTAAGTACATGTATTTCGTAGAGTCCTCTGACTGCCAGCTTTCTCTCGATGAAAAAGTCTTTGTCCCCACATTCACCCGCTATAATGTTTCCCTCTGCATACCAAAGATGACCCGAAGAAGTCTCTGTCATTAGTTGTTTAGGAAAGTTTTTATTGGCATAATACTTGATACACGTCTCATTATTCAAATGAACATCCCATATATCAACACATTTCAAATATAGCATCTTTCATTCTTAATTAACATTTGATTTAGATATGATACTTAGCTCAATATCAGATACATTCTAACTGTTACATTATTTAGGCTATACTGTATAACATACCAGTTTACATATATGTACAGGACGCAACATAGAATTCATTAAACGATAGCTGTGGTATTTAAACTGCTTACAGTAAGGGTGAACAACATACAGATAAGACACGTACGTGGCAGGTTTGGGATTCCAGTATTGATGTTGTTGTCCGTTTCACAAAAGTATTTGGCAACAGCTCAAAGATATAACGCTATACGCACGACACACAGCTAGCAAACGCAGATGCTTTCAACCAAAGGCTTGTCGCATAACCACATATTTGTACGTAGATGTTGATGATGATAATGCATATGCATATGCGGCATGGTTCAATTTACTATGCATTTCTATTTCATATGTTGTATTTTCCCATGTTTCACTGCATCAAATAAACAACTCTCGACAAAAAACGCGCACATGGTTGCAGTCAACAATGACAGATGACAATCATGATCTACAAGTCAAAGAGTCCTGAATTCTAAGAAAGCTGAAGGGTGGTGTCTCTATGTCACGTTCATTCATCTCCTCAGACCATGCCTGGGACCTCTGCAGCCGGCTCTGCGTACCGTTTGGGCCCGTTCTGTGAGGTAAAGGAGGCCGCTATCGGATGACGTCCTGCAGGATACCGGTTGTTGGATGACGACGTTGTTCTTGAGGGATGCGTCTGTCTGGGCTCATCGGCTGTCCCCGACCCGACATCCCGCTGTTCTTGTCGTCCTGTCAAGATTTCAACATAAAACAATGAAGTCTACCGTGGTGCTGATGTATAAACTCATAAATGTCACACTTTGCTGAACAGCCGGGCAGTATGTACTCGTAACACACCTGGGCTGAACAAAATACGTGACCCGATTTGAGGGCAATATAATTTCAGGGTACGCGTACGGCATTTACAGCATACAAGCATACTGCCCCGAATACTCTGCAGCCACTGTTTAATCACTAGCCTGGTTACCAAACCTATTATAGCTCCCGAGTCCTACATTTTGCGGATAGGATGTAGGACTCGGGAGCTATAATAGGTAACGTTTGGTAACTACTAGGCTATTTGATCACTGAGTTTACTAGAACCCAGACCCGCTTCTATTTGAAGTGCGGCTGTAAGTAAAATACCCTCATGATCAGTGTTTAGTTTGTTTGCCACGAGAGCAGAACTTAGGCGGTATGCCGGTGGCATTAATGGAAATAGTTTATTTGCCAGTTCTAACGGAGAACCCTATGCTGTCACAGTGTCACTATTCAACACGCCAGTAACCCGACCTCAGAAGCCCATTTGTGCCTCTGTTGTCCCGTATGTTTGCACGGGGGGGGCTCAAGGAGACCTGGGCAGACGTCTCGTCACGTCTCCAGCTCAAAGAGGGGATAAATCGTCTGCAAGTGTCGTTGGTGAAGTGTCTAGAAATTTATAGCGACGGAATAGTGTTATGTATAACGTTATCCTCGTATAATAAGTTCTGAAGTTGTCACAGTCGTCCGTACCAACGCGGTACTCTTTGAAAAACACACCGTTCAAACTAAAACAACACCTCAAGCAAGGACGTAAATGCGAAGTATATACTGAGCATTCACTTATTGAGATGACGCCTCAGCCCTTTACCTTGAATATATGACAAACACAATTAGTGAACTACTACCATATGGGCCAATGGTATGAACCAGAAGACCATACGGGAATTATAGACACCCACGACTGACCTCAAGCTATTAAACAAGCCTCGTCGCACTCAGTAATATATGGGCAACTGAACACTTACCTGGCATTTTTCTGGTGTTTTAAAAAGCTCACTGCGAACGTAGAATACTGCCGTGCCTTTGGAGGTATACGTACGTATTCGCTATCTGATGTAACGTTGACCCGGCAGCGACTGACCCTGTCCCGCAGTCTACTTCAGACTGTTGGCGACCTCTAGGGTCAACGCTATTTAAATACTGTTAAGGGCCGGGAGAAATCTTTTGTGTGTTTAACGGCCCAGGCAGCTGTAGACGTGTTTCGCAAACACGGTCACTCTGCTCTTAACACCCTTAATCAAACAGTGTTATCTCTCGTCAGGCAACTGTTGACGCTTCTACTACTTTAGTCAATTCTTACTGAGCGGTATGTAGGGTGATCAGTCGTGGTTTTACGCCATCAGACCGCTCTATAAATTGATCGTTAACGTAAACGCTGGGCGTGATTCGTACACTCCCCCAAGGCCATGTCCCCAAGGTATATATGCTCTGTCGTGCGAGAATCACAGCACGAAAACAGATATTTAAGCAAACTTTCCGCAATATGTAAAGAGGTATTAAAGGTGGAAAAATATTTAAGTTGACTTTACGCTTCGTAAAGGTTGCTGAAAGGTAAATTCCGCCTTTCCGTCACCTTTCAGTGGGCTTAAATACGACGTAAATATATACAGACATTTAAGCAAACTTTCCGCAATGCGTAAATAAGTATTAAAGGTAGGAAAATATTTCAGTTGACTTTACGACTTCGTAAAGGCCACTGAAAGACAAAGTCCGCCTTTCCGCCACCTTTCAGCGCGCTTAAATACGACGTAAATATATAAAGACATTTAAGCAAACTTTCCGCATATGTAAAGAAGTATTAAAGGTGGGAAATATTTCAGTTGACTTTACGACTTCGTAAAGGCCTCTGAAAGGCAAATGTTTCGTTTCGTAGCTTGTTTTTTTAACGTCTAAACATGTTCCAAATGGCAAATAGATAAACGAGTTTATCGCCCAGACGGCTTCGCACTTTCATTTTGCTTTATTTGTGAAGCATGACAAAACTTACATTACTTTTATGTCCTTCGCGTGAACTTACAAAGTATCCATATGCAGACACCCAATGAGGAACGTGTCATGTGATAGGGCGGTACCCAATGGGATACAAGACAGCGAGGTTCAAATCTACCGGACTCAACTCATTTTTATGGCGTCTATTTCGAAGACACGTCGACCCTCCTTCTAATTGAGACATTATGACTGAAGTTGAGAATCTCATGGAGCGAGGAAAGGCAAGAAAATTTTTTCGAATTCTTTAGAATATGTTGAAATTGGTGGAGGCCCAGTCGCAAAGGATCCAGGGGCTTCTAAGCAGCGGCAACGACAACACGACTCTCAGCCCGGCTCGGCCCGTCTGACAACAGCCAGGAGGACGGAGGAGAAAGCTTTCACAAAACGCCGTATACGAGGGAGCTGATCAAATATATGTTTGGAGATACAAGTAGTCAATTCCTTGTATTGGTGAGCTTAGTTTAGAAAAGTATTATTTTGAACTGTTTTCATTATACGTAATCTGCAGCTGGGGAGGGATACGTAATAATGTGACAATATAGTATGAGCTAACATCTTGTTCTAAAACATTTTATTAGGAATCATTGTATTTTGTATGTTTTACTCAATAAATTGTTCTCAGATCATATCTGTTTCTGTCATCATATTCACATATACCGACGTAAGTTAAGGTTATGCACAGCCGATTCAAATGTTCGGAAAGGCAACTTAAAGCTTAAAATTGTCCGTAAACAGTGATTAAAGGAATAGTTTACAAAGCCTTTACGGACATAAAAGGTGCGTAAAGGCACTGTTAAAGTGCAAATACGTATCTTTCCAGTACTACGGAAAGGGCACGTAAAGACATTATGTTTACGAGGGACTTAAAGGCAGCTAAAAGACCTCTTAAATTTTAAGTAAACGCATGCTTTCCGACCAAAAAAGGTCCGTAAACAATACTTAAAGGAATAGTTTACAAAGCCTTTACGGACATGAAAGGTGCGTAAAGGCACCGCTAAAGTAGTGCAAATACGTATCTTTCCAGTACTACGGAAAGGGCACGTAAAGACAATGTTTACGAGGGACTTAAAGGCAGCTGAAAGACCTCTTAAATTTTAAGTAAACGCATGCTTTCCGACCAAAATAGGTCCGTAAACGATACTTAAAGGAATAATTTACAAAGCCTTTACGGACATAAAAGGTGCGTAAAGGCACCGCTAAAGTAGTGCAAATACGTATCTTTCCAGTACTACGGAAAGGGCACGTAAAGACAATGTTTACGTACACGGAAAGGTGCCGGAAAGGTGCGTAAAGATGGAAATTACGCCGCCTTTAAGCACGATTTAAGCATGCTTAAATATGGTTTTTCGTGCCGTGAATGGATTCGTAATGCACTACCCCCTATTAATCTCGTAGGTATACATTGTACGTTAGAGCAGGGCATTGTGAGAAGTTCCACCTGTTGCTTAGGCCATGTTGATTTGATTATATGGATGACATCCTCTGGGAACCCCAAAACTGATGCGCGCGTGCGAATAAAAAAAAAGTTTTGCAAAAAAAAAAAAGTTGCTTTCACTATGAAATCTACGTGGTCATGAAGGTTGAACAAATGGCACAGAATATGTTATGGCGAATAATCTACTATTCGAATTCATTTATTTACATTTTTGTCTTTTTTCCTTTGATTTTGGCATTCAATTCTACGACATTGGTATCGTTTCTAAATGTTTCCTTGCAACTTATGGTATATTTTTGCTCATTTAGCGACTGTTTTGCACGATTTACAGTATGGTTGAAAACTTTTTTTTTGGAAATGGCCGAAAATCCATGCGCGCGCGGATGTTATCCATATAATCAAATCAACATGGCCTTATCAAGCCGCTGGGAGCGGTGTGTGTAGATATTTATTTTAGTGAGGCCGTGGCACAATCGTGCACGTGTTTGTGTGTTATTTCCTTCGCTAGAAGGTTATATTTTGATAACGTTTGTATTGTACAATATGTATGGCCTGCAATGGGGGTCCCGACAGCGCTCTACGCTGAATTCAGAAACATCTCGATTACGCTTTACGATAAATTCCAAGTGGCTACAACGCATTGCGTAGAATTAAAACGCCGAATACGCTATACGCCAAAATATTAGAGCGGTCCCATGGGTCCGTCTACGCTCTACGTAGAATTAAAACGGCCGATTACGCTCTACGGAAAAGGGCTTGCGGGACCCCACATAGGTGTGTGTTTTATGTATGTGGTTTAGCACATAACTCAAGAAGCTATGGGTGGATTGTCGTGAAACTAATGGCACGTCTTGTTGACCATGTGTCCCAAGGCTATACACACCACGAATTACGTATTATTAATCAATAGCACCACAAACCAAAATGTGAAATGTATTGCCTCATATTTGGACAAGATTTCTTTCACTCATACCACACATCTATTGAACAATTGTTTAAGAAATCATGATTTATTTCAATGAAAATTAACATAACATTAGCTCAAGGTAGCTAAGAATGTATAACACTGAACATGACCTAACAGCGAGTCAAGTTCATGATTAAAGATGGGAGTTGATAGGAGTTTTTCTCCCAAATGAAAATTTCCAAAATGAAAAGTTTTCAAATAAAAAATTGATGAAAGTATATTTGCCCTTTTGACTGTTACAGTTATGCATTCACAATTTTTAAGGGTATAAATCTATTCCATCCTTTGAATCACAAAAATAACACTTTCTGTTGCAACAACAAGTGTTGTCAGTGATGAATATGAAACATAAAAATTCCTTGGAGACTCAAGGGTCTTGTGATAGTTTGAGAACTATAGGCATTCATACAGGGATGTTTTCCTTTAAAACTTAGACCGCCTTACTCAACAACCGAGGTTAACTATCATATATTTAACTAAGTACAAGTATACTATTAATCACACTTTTGAAACATTTCTTATAGTTTGTTCCACAAAGTCTGCAGTTCAAATCCTTTGTGATAATATACAGACTGTACTGTCTAATCACCTTGAAGTACATATACCAGACTTGGGTTCTTGAATAATAGGGACTGGGTCCCTAAGAGTATAAGACTAAAGATAGCATGAGGATGGCCACTTGTAGTAGGCTTGTCAGTCGACCAATCGGAGAGCAGCAGGAGTCCTGATGCCAGGTTGCCATGGTTACATCATGCCTGGGATGTCATCGCAGACCCAGTCGTCTTCATCTGTTACGTGATGCTGGACGTCGGCCTTGTGATGTTCAGGCAGGTGGATCATGTCCTGGTGTCCCTGTGGACCGGGGTCTGGAACACCGGCAGCGTCTTTCTTCTCAGATGTCTCAGGTTTACTCTCTGATGGTTTCTTATCCTGATCTGGAAGGACAAGAAGTACTCTAAGAACCTATAAAGAGCCCAACACACTTATCAGTAACAGTAGTTGTGACTAAGTGTGCTTGGCTGTTCCATAATGTACAGACTCATGCCTTTAATCTCCAAGCAGATGTTTGGGTGGGTGCAATACAGTATCACATTGGCCATGCAGTATCCAATACAGAACGCACCAGGGTGGGGCTGCCCTTCGCTGTGCCCCTCCCTGCTCATAATTAAAACATCTTTTGGCAAACAGACCGGTTTTTACTGCACCGCGGTGCGGCCAGTGGCCAATATAGCCTCACCTTGTCCCCAGGCAATCTGCTTGGAGAATATTACGCCTTCTTTTCCAGGGCCAAATGACAAGTCCAGTGTTACCAATTTGCCACTTTCGAACACACCACAAAGTGCAAAAGAAAAAGGTGAGTTCAATGACCTGACTTTTCTGAAGGTGAGTTCAATGACCTGCCGGACTTGATTTCTGGACTGCACCAGACTGTTTACGTTTTAAGCTTATTGATTCAGGTGCCGTCTGTACCGATGTATTTTCTGAACGAGCTCAGACAAAAAAGCAGTCTCGAATTTGCAACTGACGTAGTTTTTACTACATGAATGTAGTAACTAGTTGCTGACATCATTGCATCATTATACAATGTAGGACTTTGTGAGTTTCTAAACAATATGGCCTCTCTCTACTTTCTTACAATTGTATGTTACGTTTTAACATTTACTTTGGACACAAGCCAAGTATCTTACCCATTTTGAAGCTATGCAGTGGTCCCGTAGACAGCAGAAATGGCAGTGGTTGTAAGACGTAGTGAGGTGTGTTGTCCCCACGTCCGCTTCACACTTCAAACGATGACGTCACACCATGACCTTGGGCAACACCATATGCCACTAGGGGATGTCACTCAACATAAGTGTTTCATTGCAATTGCAAAATATATTTGGCGCGAGAAAATTTCATCATCAGAACAATACTATATGTAGAAAGTTGTATGGAAGCAAAGTAATGATTTATGTTTTGATACGTTAGCAATGATTGCAGTAATGTTATTTTACCAAACTTCCCTCTAGTCTTTTGCTTGGTGGAAAGTTCCGTTACGTCACGTGCACAAACTAGTTGTGACCTGACCATGCATATGCCTACGTGACTCTGCACAGGTATATTCATTACATCAACACAGGTGCACTACAGAAAACACATTGACATCATTTTGCCAACTCATTTTGCAGGGCAAGTCACGCATGATGTGCGCCAGCGAACATTATGAGTTGGTAACTTTTGGATAAAAACATTTGAATTATGATGGTGTGATTACATGTGACATTAACGTTATATGTAAGTTATATATCATGTTGTTATTGGTCCGTGTACCTGAAATACCATTTAAATTAAATTCCATGAAATCCCATTTGATATTCATTTGATTATATGGGTTATATCCTCTGGGAACCCCAAAACTGACGCGAGCGTGCGAATAAGAACGCTTGGCAAAAACAGCTGCCTTCACTATGAAATCTACGTGGTCATGAAGGTTGGACAAATGACTAAACACACAGTGTTCCATAGTCCTATTATAGAGTATGCAAATTTGAAGCTCCTTGGTCTAACTGGCCACATATTAAATTTAAAGTAAGAAAACATACAAATGAAAAAAAAAAACTTAATATGATCAATGGAACTTTCTACACGGAAGAAATTTTCGAAGCAGAAAAGTTACTTATGTGATTAGTGTTACCATGGAGTCTCAAAGAAACTAGAATTATCTCCCACTACACTTAAACATTGTTGTATCGAAAGGCTGGTAAGTATTCCCAACGTTAAGTGGGCAGAAGATGTATGAATAACCGTTTGGCGCACGAGCTTAGACCTTTAATACCAAAACTTTCCCAGTCGTTCAAGGTGGCAAACTGGAAAGGATTAAAAGTCAAACATTGTGGGATCAATGATCACTCACTGGTGCACGGTAAATGCGCATGTCAAGAAACCGGCTAACAAAAGAGGGGTGAAAGGTTATGCAGTGTTGTTGTCGGTTTGGTTGTAGCATTTCCGTGTTCGGTCGCCTATATACCCTGTCCTATCCTATCCTATATCCCCGACTAGTAACCCACTACAATGTAGCACTCTGTTCTACAATGGTTTCACCGCTTGCAGACAGCGTTTTTGGCGGAAATGCATCCCTAAATTTCGTGAAGAACACCACTGTAAGCTGTATTTAGTAAGTGCAGTCCACGGTCGTTATGCGTCGGCAAGGTATATACGGTAGTCGTATGTGCAGGTGAGTCACATGAGTACACGGTACATGTTATACGTTAAGTTAAGTTAAAATTTGTACAGTCTAACGACATAGTGTATAGTATACAATGTTCTTAAACGTCTGATGAGTTTCGATCTTGCACACCATGGAGGTAGAACAAATGGTCACACGGACAACTTAGTCTAGTATTCGGATCGGAAAGAAGCATTGTATGGTCGCGCTCCAAATAAATTAGATTTAGTACTAGTATTTAACTTATCAGCCCATTCAGTATCGCAAAATTATAAAACATGTACTTAGCAGCGGACTGAGAAAGAGCTCATGTTTGCTTTTGTTCACCAGTATGTCTCCGTGAGACGCAAAGGACAATATACTAGCTGCCCTAAATTATTAACGAGTAAGACTTGTACGTGATGGATTTTCCTTCGTCGTACCAATTCGTCATACGGGACAGACTCTAGCAACAATGGTGTCACGAGTTATACGTTTTTCCAACGACTCTAGCATCTATTATGGTTCCTAATTAGCAAATTCAAGTACAACGGCGATCAAGTGTACCTTATGTCTTTTGAACCAAGGAGGTTTAATATTTGATTTTTAACCTCCTTGATTGGACCATGCCCTACAGATATATTTCAACGCGGTAAAAGACTGCTTTTTCGTTCAGTTCTAGTAAATTCTCCACATGAAATATACACCCCTGTATTGTTGTTACTTCTGTGTGACCACAGTAACCCTAATACGCTACTTGAGCACGCGGTAATAGAAGGGGGAAAAGGCCGTTACTTGGCAACAAGACACGGTTCAGTGTTAGCTATACTATACATTGAGTGATTTAGACAGGATGATTACTGGGTGTGGTTGTGGGGATAGAACATCACAGGTGTCTACCTGTTTGGATAATGTCTTAGCTATCTATTGAATAGTGGTCGCCAAGGAAGGACGTGTTGGCTGAATGCCCCTGGGAAAGTTGGCTGTCAGCAAAACGGGTCGACAGTCGCGAAGCAATCGTAATTTATTATGGGCTTTTAACAGAGGGAAGGCAATAAAGTTTTAGCACGCGACGTCAAAGCTAATCTAAGATTTTGCGGTGACAACATCGTAACTAACCAGCAGGCAGTATCCACGTACTGCCAGGTCGTGAGTCTCGTAACGATTTCGCCAGCGAAAAATCTACTTGGAAGTTGGGCATTAGTCAGTTAAAAAGCCGCCATGCTGGTTGGTTGAACCAATAAGAGTCAGACATATAGGACATTGTACCTATACGTCGTGGTCACGTGAGTGCAAACAAACTATCAAATACAAAATGTACTGTTGAAGAAGTTACCTGTCCTTTTTCATTTCAGACATCGACTGATCGGTTCGGATCCCTGCGATCATAGATTTGAAGGCGAAGAACAACGCAGCACGTATGGGTGATTTGCACACAATATCGACAGTGCAGAAACCGCGCTACGATGGATAAAACACAACGGTTGAAAGAACGGACAGGGTACGCTCAAATAGTTCTGATTGCCTTCGTCGTCTTCCTGCTGTTACCTGGCGCGGCGCTGGTTATAGCGGGAGCCTGGATGATTTTTCACATGTCCTGGACGGAGATTCTGACTCCTGGACGCAGCGCTAAAACTGAGTCCGTTCTAACCTGTGTTGGCGGTGCTTTGACGGTCATTCTTGCCGCTATAATAGTACACGCGCATCGGGACCTGCGATGGTTTAGACAAGGGGTTACGATGAGAGAAATTGGCATCTTTTTAGTCGTGATTGTGATGTTAGAATTTGCAGTAGCCACCACCTGTACCGTTCGCGAGAATATTCCAACGGGACAGCTGGGCATAGAACTAAACAGAACTTTACAAGCGGTCAAACGAAATGTCAGCAGAGCTCCCGACGCAGAGTGGGCACGGCTGCAAACCTCGACCGACTGTTGTGGGATTTGGAACTTCACCGACTGGATTAACCTAAAAGCTGACAACGGTTCAAATATAAACGGCTCGAGCTCGTTTCCAGAGTCCTGCAAGTGCAGGGCGACCAGTGGCAATGACTGCCACAGAACTTCAGACGGCAATGTTTGGACAAGACCTTGCCTGAGACCTTATTTGGGTGTCCTTCAGCAGCAGTACAATATCATAAGAATAGCGAATGCAGTAGCAATTGTGGTGCAAGTTGGATCTTTCCTACTGTTTCTATGTGAAGGGTTTCGGCTCCACCAGGAAAGTAAAGTCGGTGTGTACGTGGCAGACCCGCCTGACAACCGACAAGGCGACGAACGCACAGAAGAGCAAACTGTCGTCTGAAATCCAATCAGAAGCTAGTGACGTGTGGTTAGTGCAGTATTGTCTCCACCAGACTCCTTTTGCAGGCTGAATAAATCGTAGAAATCGGCATAAAAAGGGATATAATTGCAGGCAAATGGAGCTTCTCTGACCGGCTACCTTCTCTGGCCAAGTTTATATCCCCTTTTAGGCCGATTTCTACGATTTATTCAGCCTGCAAAAGGAGTCTGGTGGAGAGTGCATTACCCCTTTCCAAAGGAGATGTGTACTGTGAATCACTTTGTTTTCGCAGTACTCGCGGTTCTCTCGGTCACTTCTGTAGCGGGAACAAATAATTCGGTGACTTTCTTTTTTTTTTTTTGCTCCTGCCACCACCGCGAACATACAGTTCCGAGAACATGTCCATTTTTCTCAGACCACGAAATTTTGCTGCTGCGAATATAAAGTCATTTACAATATTTTGTAACCTTGCACAAGCACAACAGACGCTACGGTAGGAACAGTAGGAAAGCTAAAAAAAGTAGGTTGTATTTTTTTTCGTACCTTCACAAAATTGGACCTACTCAAGTTATGTAAAAAGCTAAAAACAATGTAGATCACTCACGGACTGGTGTAACAAAAGTATCTTTTTAAGATGAAACACTTACATGTTGCAACGTTAAGCTTTGAAACTGTATGCTTTTACATTAAGCTACAACACATATTGCTAAGATATTAAGCTTTGACAATGTTAAATGAAAAATGTAAGACATAACTTTGTCATCATGCTTCAGTGGATTTTAACGCGACATGACAGCTTCCCTAAACATTTGTTTGTAATAATTAAATCTACCAAACAACTGTCATCTACCATTATGGATGTGACTACAAAAGAACTTCACTAACTCCAAAATAACATAATAGTCCTGTTTTATTTCTGACATCTTCACTTTAAGACACATTTGACACTCTGGAATGCACAGTTAGTACTAAGAAGCAGAGACACGATCATAATCTTTGATTACCAGACCTTAGATAATACACAAGGTTTGTAGATAGTGCTAAGCTTACACAAATGTACCCATATGTATTCTAAAAAGGCATTCCTCATCATGAGGTAAAAATACCCTGCAACATGTCTTGCACACAAAACAGTGGAAAGTCAGAGGCTAATGGACTTTGTTTCACACATCGACTAGCAGTTACTGACACATCTATTCAATGATGTCTATCAGTCACAGTATTGACTCACAAGTTAATCTTCTACATTTTACAATGGTTCTTTCACAACCTAGATTTAAACATCATCAGTAAAGATCATCAGTATGCATCTCATGGCTTCAAAAAAAAGGTCACTGTTTGCAAGGTTTCTTCTATGTGGACAGTACAGTTCTTATAGGCTTTAAGCATAATGGAATCCAGGACACAGAACATGTCTCAGTGCACTGTATAGCAGGAAAACAGAGCCTGCTTCTGTTCATACAAGTTCAAATGTAAGACACTCTGAAGGAAAGCCTTTTCTAACACAATCTTACTTGTCTTACAGTTCCAGCTGGTGAGAATTTCTTGCCTAGTCTTTTCTGTAGCACGACTACCCAAATCTTACATGAATCATGATCAATCACATTGTCTCATATAGACTTATAAAAACTCTCTCTCCTTCATGATTAGTGTGCTGTGAAACAACAAGAACTTCAACTTCACAAACATCAACTGAACTACCACTTATCTAGTTACTGTATAGGCTGAACAGTAGTCAGTGTTTGTATTCCCTAAACTACAGGAAGCACTTCTAGATCCTGCTGACATCAACACATAAACTTGTGGACTGTGGTCAATGCCTTTCTTTGTTACAGTATGATTGAGTAGATATATTTGTCAGGATGACAAATGTTCAGAGAGCCAGCTAGTTGTTTTCAAGTAAACTGCTTTGCAGAGCTAGACCCTGGAGGCCATACATGTGCCATGTGCTACATGAACCGAGGTACAGGATATGTACGAGTTGCAGCATTTGATAAATGTTACAAAATACTTTGGTGGTGGTTGGTACTCCAAAATATTTCTCTACTCCCATTAAAAAAAGGTATGAATGTGCAGACCTGTTCCAATCTGCCTGGTAGAGGTACATGTATACACAAACTGTACAATGATGCTACCCGGAGAAAAGACCTGAAGTTGGTTTGTTGTTGACATCCTGACAAGTCCCCTACTTTCTGTATGTATGCCTGTGACAGCACCAATGTTTTTTGGCAACAGTCCCTGGAAATGCTTGGCAGCTCTACTTGGCACCTGTTTTACACAAGCGGCATTCCAAGTCCCCCCTCCCCCCACGGTGTCTACCCCTCAGCGCTGTGACTACACCATCCCCGGGACCTCCCCCTCCTCCCAGCTGGAGGAGCGCGGCTTTCTGGGCTGGTCGGGACACGAGGGTGCCTTGGGGGGCTGGCTGGGGTTGTCCTGGGGTGGGGCGGAGGTGGCCGGGGCATTCTCCTTGTTCTCTTCTACTGTCAACTGGATGGACTTCCCACTCAGAACCTCCTCTGTGTAAAGAGATAGAGAAATGGGTTAGGGCCTTCTAATTTTACTCTTTTTAATGGACTGGTACAGCAAAGATATTTCAAAATAGTTTATCCTATAAAGAGTTGCACAAAGACTAGACAAATAGTACCCATACTTTTATAGTATATTTCATCTCTGTTTATTTCACTCATCATGACGTGCGCAAGAGATGTATACAGATAGAGTGCAACTGAGAACCTAAATCCTAAAAGAGCTGCATAAAAACTAAGCAAATATCCATCTTTTGATACCTCATCTCTTTACTTTTTATTACTATCACTCAATGACGTGTGCAAGAGGCATTAATTACAGATAGAGTGTCAGATTACAAACTTTCCACTCCCTGTTGACATTTCATGACAAATTTGGCCGAGGTGACCCAGAGAGGTGACCAAGAGGCAATGTTTGCGTGCGTCATGCCCAGCCTTGATTTGTGTGTTATTACACCAGTAGAGAACTATTCCTCCTCACAGTGCCAAAAACAACCAGCAAGATTATCAGTAACCTTCTAATCTTACAGCAGTGGGTAAATCCACAATGCATTACTAACATAAGGCCACACCAATTTAATTTCTTGGTTAACGGATTCGCCGCTTCATTTTTTTCTGATTTGCAAATAAAAATAAAAATTCAGAATCAACTGCTCATATGCTCATATTTTGCCCTGAACAGTTGAAAACAGTCCTTTACATCCTAGTTCTTAAAGTTATTCCATCTTTCAATGCAGTGGTATCATTAAAAGTTCAAAATTCATTGCTTAAATTTTGAACCAGCCTGGTATGTTGACTTCGTGGCTCCTAACGTACCATTTTGGGCCATAATAGGATGCCTAGGCCTGTTTTTATTTTTATTATTTTTTCGCCCGCCCGCTCCATTATTTTTCTTGAAAAATCCGTTAACCAAGAAATTAAATTGGTGTGGCCTAAGGTTAGTGTTTCAAACTTGAAACTTCAGCATATTGGTAATATGGTCATTAGCCCATCATAGCAATTTCATCTAATCCTGTCATATTCAATTTACACCCTTTAGAATTCAATCAGAGGCGTTGTTTGTTTTGGCACAAAAACGCCACACTGAATGAGACACTGTAAATCACTTTATGTTTGCAGCAGCAAAATTTTGTGGTCTGAGAGAAACACACATGTTTGCAGAACTATATGTTCACAGTGGTGCCAGGAGAGGGAAAAAGAAAGTCAGTGAATTATTTGTAATGATAAGTTTGAGGTACAGAAGTAACTGCGAAAACTGCAATAACAAAGTACCACGAAAAAATTGTGATTCACATTACATGTACCTCTCAGTTGCAATTTTGGTACATCGTTGTGGTGCTAGTATTAGTAGTAGTAATATGTACAATATACAGTACAGTAGCTGACTAGCTGTTATACTCATAATCGGTCAAATGGGTCAGCACAGGTTCCGAAGATAAACAGACGTTTCCAGCATCGTCCGGCAATGCCATTTCCTTACACAAGACCTAAATAACCCGGCTACAAATCTACTTCAGAAAAGTTGGCAATCAAACAATAACAAAGGCTGTATCTCCTTCTCAAAGGGCTTCTCAATTGCAACAAAATTATGTAGGTAGTACAGAAATTAGATCATGTAGATTAATGTATCATTCATTTGAGCCATTAAAAAATATGAACAACTCTTACTGAAACATGCAAAGCTGACATCAAATATCATAACACTACAGTACTTTGTGTATGGTGAGAGAAAACAATCCGATTCATATTCCCTGGAGAAAAGTCTAATGGGTACTGGGATGACAATAGATACACAATAAAACAGACTGCATATGGAGGCAGCTGGACACATGCTGTTAGGTAATTGCTCAAAAAACAATTGTTGTGATAACTGACAAGGCCAGCATTTCACACATGCAAATTTATGCAAAGTCAACTCACTGTTTTGGATAGAGGATTGGAAAGTGTTGGCATTGAACTGTTTGTGTTAGCAAATAATACATCATACTGCAGCTGACTTAGAAATCAGATGAGCTATGATAGTATCTATACAAAATATTATATATTTTACCTTATAGATTACATGATTTTTCTTCTACATGTATATCACAATTGGTTAGTACTCATGTTAAAAACTACGACCTTTGTCTTCTTTAGATTTACCTGTAATTTCCATTGGGAACAAAACAGATTAAGTTTGTTTAGTGCACATTGCAGTCCTTTTTCGGTCTCAGAGAAAATAACTACGTCGTCTGCATAAAGTAAGCTAGATATGAGTAAATTGTGAAGAGAGGGTGGAGTACATTCTGGGTTGTCTAGTTCCTTAACTAAGTCATTTATAAACAGTGTCCTCATTACGATTTTGAAAGAAAAAAGTTATTCAAAGATGTCGCCAATATTTCCCCAAGTTTTTCATATCTCAACCAACAACAAAAGACTATATTATTGCTAAAGTCCACCAACCCATTTATTTTTCAAAGAGTCGGACAATTCATCTCCCACTGCCTCCTGAGAAGAAGTCAAACCCCCTAATAGCATGACAAGAATAGTTGAATAAGATAGAATAGATTAGAATAGCAGTTACATTGTTCCTATTACCTGTTCACATATTGCATATTTACTTTTTTTATCCTGTATGTATACCAACGTTATTAGATTTAAGTAGAGATAGTAGGTTCGATAAGTATATCGTACACGTAGAAGTTCCTGTCAGCAAATAGTCTTATACATGTATCACCACATTTTCTTGTCAATGTATGCAATTAGCCCTCGGGCAGGAATTTGCAATAAACAACTTCATTAATTTTGTAATTGGCATTTTCAATAGTTAGCATTTGCAAATCCGTGCTGTAATATACACCCATTTGGAGATGGAGTCATCGACAAAGAATGCTTATGTTACATTAGACATGTAAAATAATAACTATTTGAAATACACATGTACAGGTATAAGCCTAGATTTGTAAACCAGTGTCAACATAACCTGAGTCTATTTGCTTTTCCATTCAGAAAGTGAATACTCAACATACATCCAGCTATGGACCTATAGAACCACACATACATTTATAATACATGTATCTATAAAAGATGACACCAGATGTCAGCATACAGAGGTGGGGCCATGCCTGGTATCAATTAGATCATTACAGTACTCCTATTCTGAATCTGAATCTGAGCCATCTATCAGCAGTCCTGGCACCAAGCCTGAAACTGTCCCACACATCATGAGGTCAAATCTCCAGACAAAATATAAATAGAGACCAAGATTTATCATCAGAATGTTCCTCCCTTTCAGAAATAATTTCCATGGTGTCCTTCGACCAAATTGATTACCAGAAAATCATATGCTGCCTGCCTGATCTCCTTGTTTACTCCATAATTTCTGTGCAGTGCACTGTGACACACACACAAACAAAGCTGCCCATCTCCCCTAACCACAGATCTCTTTGTCTCATAAAAGAGGAGGCTGAACACAAGCAAAGAAATCAGTCTACCTTTCACTGGCAACTTCTCCACTGTTGTTGGTAAAACCATGTTGAATGGAGTTGAATCAGGGCAAATCGACCAGAGATTTGGGTGCAGGAGCTGGAGGTTTGGCACTGCTCTGTGTCAGGCTGGATTTGCATATGCAGAGCTGGCAGTGACAGGACCCATAACCTCTGGTGGGCTGTACCAACTGGGTAACTATGGGGGGGATGGGTGCTTTGGGATACGAAATTCTTGCAAGATGTGAATGACGAATCCTTTTTAACTTTGACGATTTCACAGAAAATGTGTCTTAAAAAAGGTTTTCTTCAACAATTACAACAGCAGCAATTTGGAGCATGAATGTTTGTATGACCTTGGTACTGGTACAAATCTTTGGTACAGCTCAAATCTACATATAGGCACAGTCCATTTGAGGAGAGGGTGTGATGATGCTGGTATTTTTCCACAAGTTGCAACCTGGGTCCAAAATTAGTTCAATCTGCGTCATTTTAGATTGCCTGTACTTTTCCATGTTTGAACAATGTCATCAAACATACCACAAACGGGTTTATCATAATACCACCAGCTTTCCCATGAAGAGTCTGAAGGCAAATCTTTTCACAAATTAGCTAAAAATAGAGAGCCTACACCTATATATAAGTTTAATGTCTAATAAAATTAAATAAAAAATGTGTACATTGGTATATTCTATCATGGAGGTTACCTGTAATATAACCTCTGAATGTATGAAAGTCTTGTCGACCTGAATCTTTGAATATCCTGTGCACTACATAATTCTTATCTTGTCCCAGGTGTGGCAAAGCTTTGACAACTGTGACATCTTTGTGTGCAAGTTGATGAATGCACTGTTACATCATCCAGGCTTATCAGCAGTCACAGCTGTGCATGGCTAATGAGGTGTTATTGTTTTACTTCTTCATCAAACATTCATGCACAGGATGTTGCACTAACAAGGCAATCCCCTTGGGAAAGGTGACACACATTACAGAGGACAATTAGTGGATGCAAGCTTACATGGAGCTTTAAAATCAAGTCTGATGCAATCAAAGAAGTATTTTTCAGTAACATGACAACTTGGTATGTGATAAAAACTACTAGTACCCTGAGGTACATAAAAAAAACTGGAAGTCCAAGTTTGTCTCTTTTTTTTGGGTCCCACTTTTTAAACATCTATTACCATTATTCCAATGAGGTACTAGTATTGTCTTCTGAAAAGGAAAACAAATACTAGTACACCATAGGTGCCAGTTTTAATTAAAGAAAAAGCAAACATGTAATTTAATAAGTTAATAAGTAAAAAAAGAACAGAAAAAAAAATCATCTGTTTTGCTTCAAAGTGATTTGAGGCAAGTATAATTTCTAATATTACCCATGTAGGTTGTAGGAAGATGATCTATAGGGTCATCAATCTTCAAGTGACAAGTTTATTGGAGTTGCCTTATTCTACTTAGATCAACCTTGAAAATTTCAATACAATTTTTTGATGGAATAAATGATAGTGGTGCAGGTAAGACCTATCATTTTGAAGGGTGTCTGCACAAGGGGGATTTGGAGTTCTGTATTTCAGTCTTCACTTTTATTCTCATATTCCAGTATCAGATTACAAATAGAAGCAGACATCAATCACGAACCTGTCCTGGCACAGAAGAGGTCTGCGTAACGTTTCTGACACTGCATGGTCTCGGGATCCACGTCTGACGACCCTCCGTACAGAACCAACTGGTCGGCCATCACCGTGGCTGTGTGCATGCCGCGCGGGGCGGGTTTGGCTCCACAAACTGCCGGCTGCAGCCATTCTCTGGTTTCTGAACAAAAAGAGAAAACATGAGTCATTTCTGGATCGAAATGGCAAAGAACTTGGATCCTGACATCAAGCTTTTAAAAACATATTACAACAAACCACTTAATCTTAATAATAACTCTATAATATCTGAACTTGTATGTCCATGTATTATCATGAACCACTGCTTAAACTGTAACAATGAAGCAGTGTAAAGAAGACCCCCGACTATCCCCCCTTGAACTCTTGAAAAGCAGCTAAGGCTGAAGAGTGTACTTTTCTACTTTTTCAAGGTTAAGTAATGGTGGGGAAAAAAGCTGTGGCTGATCACAGCTTGTTACTCTCCCTTCTGATAGTTCATGACAGTAGATTTTCTGAGGAAGATCTTAGTGCTACTGAAATTTTGCCAGGTTAATCCTTTTGGCTCTGAAAAATGAACTGTATTACGATTTATATACGAACCTGATGAAACTCATAAAACTTTACGTACTTGTGTCGAAGATGTTGAAGTCTGCGAAGTGCTGGTCTTGCAGACCCCTCCCTCCTGTGATGACCACCCTGTGGCCGACTGCTGTAGCCGTGTGGAAGGACCGTGGCTCTGGCTGCTGACCGGTCGTCTTCAATTGTTGCCACTTCATCGTTTCTGGAAAATAAGTCATGAAAAATGTATAAAATGTGTCTATGTATGGTGAAGTTAATAATGTTCAATATGATGAGAAAGGTTTGAATCAATACAAATTCTACAGGAAACAAATAAACAGATTTCTTAAAAGTTCACAGAAAAATTTTAACTGTAAATGATGACCTTCAGTTTGAATGTTTTTTAAGGCCTCAAATATTTTCTGCTCACCTGTATCAAGAACATACAGATCATTCTTCCTTGCCTCCCTGTCTCTTCCTCCAAAGACCACCAACTTTTTCTCAACAGCACACAGTGCATGTGCTGCTCTTGGTGTTGGTGCTCCCAGCTTGATGGGTTCAGGGTTCTCCCATGTGTTCGTCTCTGAAAAAAATTAGATGTAATTTTTTAATACCTTTACCAGTCAGCATCATTCTGTACAATTTTATTGCATGCATGGCATACCGAACCAATGTGAGTGCCAAAAGTTCAAGTGGTGAAAGTGAGGTCATTTTTTCAACTGTATCAGATGTACAGTAGGTCTAGCCCAGTCTCACCCACCTGTGTCAAAGATGTAGAGGTCATCATACCAAGTGAACTTTGCCCCCTGACCCACGTCCTCCTCCTCCTCATCTTCACTCATGGTGGACTCCTCCGTGTCCCAGCCATCCTTGGGGCCAAAACCACCAAAGAAATACACCTTGTTCCCAACGGTGGCTGAAGCTACCTTGTCTCTGGGGCTTGGGGCAGGACCCTGTGTGTCAGTCAGCTCCTTCCATGTCCAAGTATCTGTGATTTATGGAAAATATATGTACTAATGTAGTTGACAAACTTAGTACAAATAGGAGAACAGGAATTATGTTTTCTTGTGGTGTGAACCTCCTCAAGTTCAAGACAGTTGAAGGACTATAATTCCAGTACCTCAGGGGTGACAGCCAGAGACAGTCTTGGAAGACCTTATGCAGAGACACTATGCCCCTAGAGTGAGCAAAAATATCTAAGGTTCAAACTCTTGACTTCCAGATCCAGAGATGGAGAAAAAAAAGTATTGGTCTGTGAAGGTGTCTATATGTGAATCCTTGATCAGGTAAGATAGGAAGAAAACACTCTCACCCGTGTCGAGAACAAACAAGTCATCTAACCAGCCGACGTCATGGCTCAGTCCCCCAAACAGGTACAGCTTGTTCCCAACAGCTGATATGGTAGCTGCGGAGCGAGGGCACGGCAGCTGACCTTTAACCTGCACACTGCTCCAGGTGCCTTTCTCTGTATCATAGTGGAAATAAGGGCATAATCTGTATACTTGATAACATTTGGTTGGAGATAGATAAGTCAAATTCTTGTATGTAAAAGCAAATTGTTACATCTCAACCTACTTCTATATCAAAACCTGTTTCATATAATTATACTGTAATTAATATGAATTCTAATTCCATGGCCTTGGAATGGTTGGATCAAGGAGGTTAACTTGAATTCTTCTTGTGCTTCTGCTTGTCTAGGATACTACAATAGCTCTTTTCAAGTCGTGGCAGACAGCAGCTACTACTACTTCTGTTAGAAATGGAGAGTGAGATAGGTATAATTTGTATATCTATATTTATTGATTATTATTTACTTTAATTTAATTATAAGCCTACTGCCCATCCTTGGGCATTAATTTTCATCCTAGACATTTATATAGCGGTCCCGGCTTTTGGCGTCC